>NC_053023.1:432512606-432751164 GCF_003073215.2 Triticum urartu | reverse complement strand
TCTTTCCGCTTGCTTCTTGTTTGCTTGTGTGTTGGATTGATTGTTTGTCACGATGGCTCAAGATAACACCAAATTGTGTGACTTTTCCGATACCAACAATAATGATTTGTGTGATATGCCGCTACCCATCTAAACAACAATAATCAATACCTCTTTGTTGAATCTTGTTATGAAAGATCCGTTTTCCAGCCTTCCTAGTGAAGATGCCACCACCCATCTCAATAGCTTTGTTGATTTGTGTGATATGCAAAAGAAGAAAGATGTGGATAATGATATTGTTAAATTGAAGCTATTTCCTTTTTCGCTTAGAGATCGTGCTAAAGCTTGGTTTTCGTCTTTTCCTAAAAATAATATTGATTCATGGAATAAGTGCAAAGATTCTTTTATGTCTAAGTATTCTCCTCCCGCTAAGATCATCTCTCTTAGAAATGATATTATGAATTTTAAGCAACTTGATCATGAACATGTTGCACAAGCTTGGGAGAGGATGAAATTAATGATACATAATTGCCCTAGTCATGGTTTGAATTTGTGGATGATTATACAAAAATTTTATGCCGGATTGAATTTCGCTTCTAGAAATATTTTAGATTCGGCCGCGGGAGGCACTTTTATGGAAATCACTTTCGGAGAAGCTACTGAAATCCTAGATAATATTATGGTTAATTACTCTCAATGGCACACTGAAAGATCTACTAATAAGAAAGTGCATGCGATAGAAGAAATTAATGTTTTGAGTGGAAAGATGGATGAACTTATGAAATTATTTGCTAATAAAAGTGTTTCTTCTGATCCTAATGATATGCCTTTGTCTACTTTGATTGGGAATAATAATGAATCTATGGATGTGAATTTTCTTGGTAGGAACAATTTTGGTAACAACGCGTATAGAGGAAACTTTAATCCTAGGCCTTATCCTAGCAATCCCTCTAATAATTATGGTAATTCCTACAACAATTCTTATGGAAATTTTAATAAGATGCCCTCTTTTTTTGAATCTAATATTAAAGAATTTATTACTTCACAAAAGAATTTCAATGCTTTGATTGAAGAAAAATTGCTTAAGATTGATGAGTTGGCTAGGAACGTTGATAGAATTTCTCTTGATGTTGATTCTTTGAAAGTTAGATCTATTCCACCTAAGCATGATATCAATGAGTCTCTCAAAGCCATGAGAATTTCCATTGATGAGTGCAAAGACAAAACCGCTAGGATGCGTGCTAAGAAAGATTCCTTTATAAGAGCGTGTTCTTCTAGTTTCCATGATAATAAAGATGAAGATCTAAAAGTTATTAATGTGTCCCCTATTAAATCTTTGTTTTGCAATATGAATCTTGATAATGATGGGACTGAATATGATCCACCTTTACCTAGAAGACGTTCCAAAAATTCAGAGTTTCTAGATCTTGATGCTAAATTTGATAAAAGTGGGATTGAAGAGATCAAAACTCTAGATGTTAATGAACCTAATATTTTGGATTTCAACGGATTTAATTATGATAATTGCTCTTTGATAGATTGTATTTCCTTGTTGCAATCCGTGCTAAATTCTCCACATGCTTATAGCCAAAATAAAGCGTTTACTAAACATATCGTTGATGCTTTGATGAAATCTTATGAAGAAAAAATTGAGTTGGAAGTTTCTATCCCTAGAAAACTTTATGATGAGTGGGAACCTACTATTAAAATTAAAATTAAAGATCATGAAATGCTATGCTTTGTGTGATTTGGGTGCTAGTGTTTCCACGATTCCAAAGACTTTGTGTGATTTGTTAGGTTTCCGTGATTTTGATGATTGCTCTCTAAACTTGCACCTTGCGGATTCCACTATTAAGAAACCTATGGGAAGAATTAATGATGTTCTTATTGTTGCAAATAGGAATTATGTGCCTATAGATTTTATCGTTCTTGACATAGATTGCAATCCTTCAAGTCCTATTATTCTTGGTAGACCTTTCCTTAGAACGATTGGTGCAATTATTTATATGAAGGAAGGAAATATTAGATTCCAATTTCCATTAAGGAAAGGCATGGAACACTTTCCTAGAAAGAAAATTAAATTACTTTATGAATCTATTATGAGAGCCACTTACGGATTGCCTACCAAAGATGGCAATACCTAGATATATCCTTGCTTTTTATGCCTAGCTAGGGGTGTTAAATGATAGCGCTTGTTGGGTGGCAACCCAATTTTATTTTTATTCCTTGATTTTTTCTCCTGTTTAGTAATAATTAATTTGTCTATAATCTGTTTTGGTTGTGTTTTTTATGTTTAATTAGTGTTTGTGCCAAGTAGAACCGTTGGGAAGACTTGGGGAAAGTCTTGTTAATCTTGCTGTAAAAAACACAAACTTTAGCGCTCACGAGAACTGCTGCCATTTTTATTTGGAAAGTGATATTTAGTTAATTATTTTTTAAGATGATTAATAGATAAATTACTCACGTCCAGCAATTTATTTTATAATTTTTGGGGTTCCAGATCTTGCGCTAGCTACAGATTACTACAGACTATTCTGTTTTTGACAGATTCTGTTTTTCGTGTGTTGTTTGCTTATTTTGATGAATCTATGGCTAGTAAAATAGTTTATAAACCATAGAGAAGTTGGAATACAGTAGGTTTAACACCAATATAAATAAAGAATGAGTTCATTACAGTACCTTGAAGTGGTCTTTTGTTTTCTTTCGCTAATGTAGCTCACAAGATTTTCTACTTTAAGTTTTGTGTTGTGAAGTTTTCAAGTTTTGGGTAAAGATTTGATGGATTATGGAACAAGGAGTGGCAAGAGACTAATCTTGGGGATGCCCATGGCACCCCCAAGATAATCTAAGGACACCTAAAAGCCAAAGCTTGGGGATGCCCCGGAAGGCATCCCCTCTTTCGTCTACTTCTATCGGTAACTTTACTTGGAGCTATATTTTTATTCACCACATGATATGTGTTTTGCTTAGAGCGTCTTGTATGATTTGAGTATTTTCTTTTTAGTTTACCACAATCATATTTGCTGTACACACCTTTTTAGAGAGACACACATGATTCGGAAATTATTAGAATACTCTATGTGCTTCACTTATATCTTTTGAGTTATATAGTTTTGCTCTAGTACTTCACTTATATCTTTTAGAGAATGGTGGTGGATTTGTTTTATAGAAACCATTGATCTCTCATGCTTCACTTAGATTATTTTGAGAGTCTTAAATAGCATGGTAATTTGCTTAAATAATCCTAATATGCTAGGCATACAAGATCAATAATAAAATTCTCTTATGAGTGTGTTGAATACTAAGAGAAGTTTGATGCTTGATGATTGTTTTGAGATATGGAGGTAGTGATATTAAAGTTGTGCTAGTTCAGTAGTTGTGAAATTGAGAAATACTTGTGTTGAAGTTTGCAAGTCCTGTAGCATGCACGTATGGTAAACGTTATGTAACAAATTTGAAACATGAGGTGTGCTTTGATTGTCTTCCTTATGAGTGGCGGTCGGGGACGAGCGATGGTCTTTTCCTACCAATCTATCCCCCAGGAGCATGCGCGTAGTGCTTGGTTTTTGATGACTTGTAGATTTTTGCAATAAGTATGTGAGTTCTTTATGACTAATGTTGAGTCCATGGATTATACGCACTCTCACCCTTCCATCATTGCTAGCCTCTTTGGTACCATGCATTGCCCTTTCTCACATTGAGAGTTGGTGCAAACTTCGCCGGTGCATCCAAACCCCGTGATATGATATGCTCTTTCACACATAAACCTCCTTATATCTTCCTCAAAACAGCCACCATACCTACCTATTATGGCATTTCCATAGTCATTCCGAGATATATTTCCATGCAACTTTCCACCATCCTGTTTATCATGACACGTTCATCATTGTCATATTGCTTTGCATGATCATGTAGTTGACATCGTATTTGTGGCAAAGCCACCATTCATAATTTTCATACATGTCACACTTGATTCATTGCATATCCCGGTACACCGTCGGAGGCATTCATATAGAGTCATACCTTGTTGTAGTATCGAGTTGTAATCATTGAGTTGTAAATAAATAGAAGTGTGATGATCATCATTTAATAGAGCATTGTCCCAATAAAAAAAGAGAAATGCCAAATAAAAAAATGAAGGCCCAAAAAAAGGGACAATGCTACTATCCTTTTTCCACACTTGTGCTTCAAAGTAGCACCATGATCTTCATGATAGAGAGTCTCTTGTTTTGTCACTTTCATATACTAGTGGGAATTTTTCATTATAGAACTTGGCTTGTATATTCGAACAATGGGCCTCCTCAAGTGCCCTAGGTCTTCATGAGAAAGCAAGTTGGATGCACACCCACTAGTTTCTTTTGTTGAGCTTTCATACATTTATAGCTCTAGTGCATCTGTCGCATGGCAATCCCTACTCCTTGCATTAAGATCAATCGATGGGCATCTCCATAGCCCATTGATTAGCCTCGTTGATGTGAGACTTTATCCTTTTTTTGTCTTCACCACACAACCCCTATCATTATACTCTATTCCACCCATAGTGCTATATCCATGGCTCACGCTCATGTATTGCGTGAAGGTTTATAAAGTTTGAGATTACTAAAGTATGAAACAATTGCTTGGCTTGTCATCGGGGTTGTGCATGATGAGAGCATTCTTGTGTGACGAAAATGGAGCATGACTAAACTATATGATTTTGTAGGGATGAACTTTCTTTGGCCATGTTATTTTGAGAAGACATAATTGCTTAGTTAGTATGCTTGAAGTATTATTATTTCTATGTCAATATTAAACTTTTATCTTGAATCTTTCGGGTCTGAATATTCATGCCACAATTAAGAAGAATTACATTGAAATTATGCCAAGTAGCATTCCACATCAAAAATTCTGTTTTTATCATTTACCTACTCGAGGACGAGCAGGAATTAAGCTTGGGGATACTTGATATGTCTCCAACGTATCTATTATTTTTGATTGCTCCATGCTATATTATCTACTGTTTTGGACATTATTGGGCTTTATTTTACACTTTTATATTATTTTTGGGACTAACCTATTAACCGGAGGCCCAACCCAGAATTGCTGTTTTCTGCCTATTTTAGGGTTTCGAAGAAAAGGAATATCAAACGGAGTCCAAATGGAATGAAACCTTAGGGAATGTGATTTTCTTACCGAACATGATCCAAGAGACTTGGACCCTACGTCAAGCAACCAACAGGGATGCCACGAGGTAGGGGGTGCGCCTACCCCCCCCCCCAGGCGCGCCCTCCACCCTCGTGGGCCCCCTGTTGCTCCACCGACGTACTTCTTCCTCCTATATATACCTACGTACCCCCAAACGATCAGAGAAGGAGCCAAAACCCTAATTCCACCACCATAACTTTCTGTATCCACGAGATCCCATCTTGGGGCCTGTTTCCGAGCTCCGCCGGAGGGGGCATCGATCACGGAGGGCTTCTACATCAACACCATAGCCTCTCCGATGAAGTGTGAGTAGTTTACCTCAGACCTACGGGTCCATAGCTATTAGCTAGATGGCTTCTTCTCTCGTTTTGGATCTCAATACAAAGTTCTCCCCCTCTCTTGTGGAGATCTATTCGATGTAATCTTCTTTTTGCGGTGTGTTTGTTGAGACCGATGAAATGTGGGTTTATGATCAAGTTTATCTATGAACAATATTTGAATCTTCTCTGAATTCTTTTATATATGATTGGTTATCTTTGCAAGTCTCTTCGAATTATCAGTTTGGTTTGGCCTACTAGATTGATCTTTCTTGCAATGGGAGAAATGCTTAGCTTTGGGTTCAATCTTGCGGTGTCCTTTCCCAGTGATAGTAGGGGCAGGAAGGCACGTATTGTATTGTTGCCATCGAGGATAACAAGATGGGGTTTTCATCATATTGCATGAGTTTATCCCTCTACATCATGTCATCTTGCTTAAGGCGTTACTCTATTCTTATGAACTTAATACTCTAGATGCATGCTGGATAGCGGTCGATGTGTGGAGTAATAGTAGTAGATGCAGGCAGGAGTCGGTCTACTTGTCTTGGACGTGATGCCTATATACATGATCATACCTAGATATTCTCATAACTATGCTCAATTCTGTCAATTGCTCAACAATAATTTGTTCACCCACCGTAAAATACTTATGCTCTTGAGAGAAGCCACTAGTGAAACCTATGGCCCCCGGGTCTATCTTCCTCATATTAATCTTCCAATACTTAGTTATTTTCATTGACTTTTATTTTACTTTGCATCTTTATCATAAAAATACCAAAAAATATTATCTTATCATATCTATCAAATCTCACTCTTTTAAGTGACCCTGTAGGGATTGACAACCCCTTATCGCGTTGGTTGCAAGGATTTATTTGTTTTGTGCAGGTGTGAGGGACTCGTGCGTAGCCTCCTACTGGATTGATACATTGGTTCTCAAAAACTGAGGGAAATACTTGCGCTACTTTGCTGCATCACCCTTTCCTCTTCAAGGGAAAACCAACGCAGTGCTCAAGAGGTAGCACTATCCATGATGTTAACGCCCGCTTATGCTATTGTCACCGTGCAGAGTTAAACATGCATTTCTTCGGAAGGATTGGATGGTAGAAGGCTGATGGAGCATCTATCAACAAAGGATACAATTTAAACCTTAGCTGGTGTATCACCAGGATCTGGAGAATTACATCAGGAGTTTTAAGATGGACCTGCAGGAAGCCGTATTTTGACAAAGAAACATTTCATGAAGAACTTAGGACCCAGAAGCTAAAGTAGCCAAACTGGAGGAACAAAACCTTGAGATACCGGAGATTTATCAGGAACTGAAGGACAGTAGTACCATGGTTCATGCCAAGGATGTTGAAACCCAGAAATTTGGAACACAACTCCAGAAATATTAAAGGACGTCACTAGAGACTCTGCGTCAATAGAGAAGATCTGGCAAAAGAAATTGAGAAGGACAAACACGATCGGGAGAAGGCATCGGAGACATGAACAAGAATCGAAGAGTTTGACGACTTTGAAGATCCGTTGACCTTTAGAAGACCAAACCCCTGTTATATACCTACGTTAGATGCGACGATTGTGAGATGTCATTTGTTTGATGTTTTTCCGACAGCCACAAATAAAATCTGTCTCTTCAAAACTATTGTTTGCATTGTGTGTATCCCCCTCTATCTCTCTTATCTCACCCCAAAATCCATGGACCTAGTAGAGGATGGATGGAGATGAGCTTGTATTTTCTGGACCGATGAGTCAATTGGAGACGGACCGATGGATTCAGAACATGGAGGATCACATGAAGAATAACACTATAGCCAGAAAGGATATGGCCCAGCATGCTCTTCAGTGCTTTGAAAGAGGTGCTGCTACTTGGTGGTGGATATACCAAACCATCAATGGATGGCAAAGAGTAACCACTTGGAAAGAATTTAAGTCGACTCTGCTAAAGTCTCGGTCTGTGTCCCAGAAATTGAAGCCTTATGGAAGTAATATGAAGAAACCTTGTGCATGCAAGCTCTATGGAGAAATAGGACACACCCATAAAGAACACATGGATGAATTCCCTAATTGTGAAGGAAGTCACCCAGCTGAAGAATGCCCAACTAGACAGATTACTTGTTTCTTATGTGAAGGGACTACCCACTACCCTGCTCAGTGTCACATTTACCCCATGGTACAAAGAACCATCCAACAGAAGAAAGAAGTAATGAAAGGAGCCCTCATGGAAATTTTAGAAGAACTAGTGATGAAGGAAGAGGTGGAGGACACATCCAAAGCAGACCCAATTAAACCCTGCACCAACTTGTGTTATTCATGTGGAGAAGAAGGACACATCTCCCAAAATTGTCTGAATGGGGACCTAGTAGAATTCCCGACAGAGGAAGTAGAGTATGACCCACAGGAAATAGAAGCCCTGATTGGAATGGAAAAATCCAGGAAGAGAAATAGATTGGATTCCAGGAAGGACCTGAGTCATATCACCTGTTTCAGGTGTAAGGAGTCAGGGCACTACTTTAGTAGTTGCCCAAAAAGGAAACCTCGAGACATGTCAGAAGTAATATGTTTCGTTGTAATGAAGCAGGGCACTTTGCCAGAGATTGTCCCAAAGGAGGAGACTTGTGATAATTAGTTGTGTTTGTGAGAAGTATAGTAGTAGTAGTAGTAGTACTGAGAACATTTTCTATTATATTGAGGTGTTGAGTTGAGGCATGTAATGGAAATGCAAGAGATTGTAATTATTGGAGAATCAATAAAGTTAGTATCATGGGTACTGATTTGGATTTTAGGAGTTGTTATTCCATGAAGGAAGATTTTGACCATTTTCGAGGATATGATAAATATGGTCTATGGAAGAATTGGAGCATTTTAAGGGTGGTAGTACCCTGTGAGGACATCTGACCCTTGGAAAAGGATAAGGATATTCCACGGAGTGGACTTTGGATAAAATAAGTACGAGTTTGGTCTCGATATGTGGGATACCCCAAGAGTATGAAAGGATGAAGTACTATTTGAAATAGAGGAGGTGTAATGTTGGTAATGTGGAGCAATTGTAACTCCATGATGAGTAGTTTGGTGCCAGTAGAAGGAAGGGAGACATTATAATTGGATGGATTTAAGAATGCTAGGAAGTTGGATGTTGGAATAATGATCAGTTGCCCCGATGATGAGTTTAAGGTTTACAAGTGATGAGATGGGCCGTAACCCACAGGCCCCAGGACCTGCCAAGAAGCAAGCACACTCTTGCTGAAGGAAAAACCCTGGAAGAGATTAGGACCTTACCCACCGACGATTTTATGGGAGTAACGCAAAAACCTGAGAGTTGTGAAGAAACGATAGATGTTTGTTTGGCTTGCATAATCCATGGATTTATCCGAACTTAGTTCGTCGACAAGAGAAATTCTGCAATGCTTGTGAGGATTACCGAGTGTTAGAATGCGAGATTTGCTAAACCATATACACGGTAATGATTTGGGTGCGGGATGGATTGGTCACCATACCGACTTACTCTTATTATTCGCCTTGCTATATGGGATTGTAAATCTGAGTGACTTACCCATATTAGAGCGAAGACGATCAAAACCTTGTTTGAACCTTAGAATGGTATGAGAATTTTCCCTTGTACAAGGCAGCTGTTGCCAACCGTAGGTCATACGGTGAGGTTCAAGCCCAGACCCATTTTCTGCAAGGACCCAGTCAAATTGTTTGATGAACACCACGAGATATCGATAGTTGTTTAGTATTAGCACCAGACCTGTCAGCTAAGAAGACCTAGTCTCGGAAGAACCCTACCAAGACGAAAAGGACATAAAGATCGAGGAAAGCTATGCCCCTACCAGAAGAGCCTAGAGAAGGGATTTTCCCGAGAATCTGAGAAGTCCGACACTGTCGAGAATAAGGATGGAGTATATGGGTATTGATGAGACCATAACGATGTTTCTAAGGGTGTTAGCACCCCAGACCCCCTAAGACAGTCGATGGATTTTGATAAGACCCCCAAACCTAACCTATTTCTTTCTAGCCTCTCCGAATCTTGAGGACGAGATTCATTTTAGGGTGGTAGGTTTGTAACATCCCAAAATTCTAAATTTTGGAATGTTATATTAAATAGATAGTTTTGTTTTAGTGTTGTGCGATTGATTGACTGAAAGTGAGTGAATTCGAAACTTTTGAAAGTTAAATGAGAGGGAATAAAAGGACTTTCCCAATCTTTCATTCTTGCTTTTATGATCTCCATGAATTCAAATTCTTTCAAATACAAAACCCTAGAGAGAAGATGATATGACTTCTTCCATTTAATTAAATGAAAAGGGTTTTTTGAAAATATTTGAATTTCATTTGGAACTATTTAAAATTCAGAAAACTTCAAGCAACTCAATGATTTTCATGAGAGAAGATAAAATGACCTCTTCAAAACATATGAAATATGAGTTGGAAGTTTAAAAGGATCAAATTTAAAGTCCATTTGGAAATTATTTTCAATTTGGAGTATTTGGGTTTTATTCAAATTATTTTTCTCCAAAAATAGAATATATGGAAAATAGGGTAACATGATTCCCTATAGTAGAAAATTGGAGAGAAATAAATTTGAAATCATTTTGGTATTTTTTAAAATGATTCTTATGAGGTTTTATTGCAACAGTAGCACTCTTTGCTTTATTTGAAGTTTTGTGATTTTATTTGACGCTAGAAAAATGTTCATGCCTTAGAAAATATTTTTCTGAAAATTTTGATATATAATGTGCCTATATAAAATTTTATTTTATTTTCTTTATTCGGTTTCCTTCTGTTTCTATTTAAAAAAATTGTACGTGCGGCCCATAATTATTTATCGCCTACACGCGTAGCATAGTGGCAGCGGGCGCCTCATTCCCCCCCCCCCACCCCCTAAATTGGCCAGGCCCAGCCAGCCATAACCCTTTCCAGTCTTTTTTTCTTTTATTCTTTAGCAAAAAAGGAAGAAAACTACAGCGCGCGGCCGACCGAGGCCTTTAGGCCCGTGTGAGGCGTTTAGCATTTTTCTTCTCTGTTTCATTTTCTTTTCGTCTACTGTTAGCCCCACATTGCCTAGTCTTTGACCTCTAAACCTCTTTTCCACCTATAAATATGGACCCATAGAGCCTCCAAAAATCATCTGATTCGGGTTAAATCAATATTTTGGTTTGACTAGATTCATTGAAGAAAAATATTTTTCTCCTCTCCGGCGCGACTTCTAGAAGTTGTCTCCTCTTTTCGAAGTCATATTGTCTCTACCTTATAGAGATATCTTTATTCATTTTTTCTTTTTATACTCCCGTAGTTTATTATTTTTAGACTAGTACGGTAGAATAATTAGATTATCAATTAGTCTCTATATTTATACATTAGACCTAGAATTCTTTTAGCCGTAGCTATTTTTTCTTCTGTGAAACAGTTTGGCCCTTATTTTTCAAATAGCCATAACTTTTTACTCATTCATCCAAATTAGATGAAACCAGCGCCTATAGTTTTTTTCTTGTTTTCACCTATCAAGTGAACCTGTCACATCAACTTTTTGAAATTTTGAATTTTCAAAATTTGTTCAGATTCATATTCAAACTTCTTTTGATCATAACTTGAGTTTCGTAACTCCGATTTAGTTGATTCTTTTTGCAAATCGAAGCTCATGCCTAAACTTTCTGATAAGGCAAAATTCACTTAATTTTGGTACTGTTAGAAATTGTTGTATGTTGCAAGAGTTATTTTCTTGGTTTTGATGTTTTCCGAATTGTGTTCTTCATTCTTTCCAATCTTTTGAGTGATTGCTTATGTGTGGTTACTATTTCTTGCTTACGATAGATTGAGCTGAGTGTGACGAGTAGAACTATCAGGAGTTATGAGTGCGATTCATCTTCATCGACAGTACAAGGCAAGTTCACACTTTGATCATACTTTTCATTACCCAGTTTTATGCATTAGTTTTCAACCCTCAAACATTGCATGAGTAGGATCTCTTAACATGTGGGTATTGGGAAGTAGATGATGAGGTAGAACCTATTGCCCTTTATTTATCAAACCCTTGGGAGTTACTACTACGTCATGCTTATACTGCTATGCTATGCTCGTAGACGTGGATTGGTTTGAGAGAATTCATGAAAGATGTGAGAGATTATTGTTAACTAAGGTTTAACTTAAGGTGGCTACTTTAATACACATCTGGGTGGATTGGTTGGGGCACCCCGGAGCACCCAGTGGTTTGCCCGAGCACCTGGAGAACCCAGTGCTTGCGCAAGGGGATCCTGGAGGACCCGTGTAATCACCCTATGGAATGACAGAAAGGATCGATATGGTTGACTAGAGGGGGGTGAATAGGCAACTAACATTTTTTAGCTTTTCTTTACCAAATTAAAGTTTGCATCAAAGTAGGTTGTCTAGATGTGCAACTAGGTGAGCAACCTATATGATGCAACAACAACAAGCACACAAGCAAGCACGGGAAGTAACACTAAAAAGCTTGCACAAGTAATGGTGCGAGATAACCAAGAGTGGAGCCGGTGAAGACGAGGATGTGTTACCGAAGTTCCTTCCTTTTGAGGGGAAGTACGTCTCCGTTGGAGCGGTGTGGAGGCACATTGCTCCCCAAGAAGCCACTAGGGCCACTGTATTCTCCTCATGCGCTCACACAATGCAAGATGTCGTGATTCCACTATTGGTGCCCTTGGAGGCGGGGACCGGACCTTTACAAACAAGGTTGGGGCAATCTGCACAACTTAATCGGAGGCTCCCAACAACACCACGAAGCTTCACCACAATGGACTATGGCTCCGTGGTGACCTCAACCGTCTTGGGTGCTAAAACACCCAAGAGTAACAAGATCCGCTAGGTATTGGTGGGGGAATCAAATTTCTCTTGGTGGTAGTGTAGATCGGGGCCTTCTCAACCAATCCTGAGCAAATCAACAAGTTTGATTGGCTAGGGAGAGAGATCGGGCGAAAATGGAGCTTGTAGCATTAATGGAGCTTTTGGGGGAAGAGGTGAGTCAACGAAGAAGAAGAGGACCCCCTTTTATAGAAGGGGATCCCATCCAACCGTTACCTCCAAAACAGCCCCGCAGAGGGCGGTACTACCGCAGGGGGCAGCGGTACTACCGCTGGACCTAGCGGTACTACCACTCCGCCATGCGGTACAGGAGGCGAGCCCAGTGCGGTACTGCCGCGGTGGTAGCGTAGTACTACTGCTCTCGAGCGGTACTACCACTTCTACTACCGCTGCAAGTACCGCACAACCCGACACGAGAGGTGACCCCCTCGAGTCGACGCGGAAGGAGCCCGGTACCGCAGCAGTACTGCGGCTGAGATCCACAAGCGGTACTACCGCTGGGTACCACGGTACTACCGCTTGGACCCAAAACCGCACACTGAAAGGGGAAAGAGCACTCCATTGAAGAGGAACGGTTCAGAGGGTGAGGAAAGGATGTGTACGTGTTGATTCCACCCAAGCCTTACCAAAGCGGACCCCCTCTTGATAGTACGGTGACTCCTGTGAAACTAGTACACCAAACAAGAAACGAAAGAGCTACACCATCTTGAATAACACTCCGAGGGGAAAGAAATCGTCTCGTGCCAAAGGATGAATCTCTGAAATGCTCAACGCACACGATTAGTCCGCAAACATGGTGTCATCAATCACCAAAACTACATTGAGACAGATATGCCTTAACAATCTCCCCCTTTTTGGTGGATTGATGACAACCAGGGATTTGCACAGTGATAAGACATGAAAGTAAAGATACTGAGAACTACAAGATATAGACGGCTCCCCGTGAATGTGTGCACCTAGTTAGTAGTGCCTTTGGAATGCAAGACACACACATTAGGATCAACACTCCCCCTATATTTTATAGTCCAACAATCTAAGCATAGGATACATGAGAGCAGGGTATATAATAGGATAAGCATGCAACTCATAAGATACCCAAGTACTAGATAGACATAGATAATGAAGATAAAGATAAGGTAGCATATGTCTCACACCATATGTCTGGAACTTAGGTCTCACTGGCACAAAACCAAACAAAGAAAACGGCGAGAAAACACAACGACACCACAAACCACAAAGACACACTCGCAACATGGCAACAACAACAACATAAATCCCTAAAATCTCTCCCCCTTTGGCATCAAGACACCAAAAGGGCAAAGAGCGTTGCTACGACTCCAGGTGATAGCAAGCTGAGGATCACGAACATCACATCCCAGCAGGATCGTCTGCATCGCCGTCGTTGGTCGGAAACTGCTCTGTGTCTGAATCGGTCCACTGGCAATGCTGCTGAACCGACTCCTCCTCATCAGTGATCCTCTCCTGAGATCCGCTATTAACAGTGGCACCCAACTGGCGCATGAGCTCCTTGTGACATCTGCGGGCCTTCTTCTCAGAGACATGAGACATGTACTAGCCATGAGACTCCATGCAGAAAAGTTTCTTCATCTTGCGCTTAATCCTCTTAGCCCATGAGGGCTCCACACCGGAGGGCTCATAGTCCTCATCCTTGTCGGCCTCAGCCTCGTCCTCGATCTCCATGTCATCCTTAGAAGGTGGATCACCAGATCGAGGGGCCTGGGTGCCCTAGTTGTCCTTCTTCCTTAGACGCTTGATATCATGAGAAATCAACTTTCTAGTTTCCAGAGCAGTCCTGGGATAGTGATGTGCACAGGCCTTCTCAATGAGCAGCATGATGAAAGGACCATAGATAGGGCACTTGCGCTCAGAAATGGCAGAAAGAAGTTCAGACCACATAACATGAGAAATGTCCAGGGACTCTCCAGTGTTTGCTTCCTTCTCATGCTGGCAGAAGAGAAGCATGTCCATGAGATAGGAGTGGACCATATCCAGATTCCCAATGCGAGGGAAAAGAGTCTCTTGGAAGACATGGTGAAGGATGTCCAAATAGGTAGACATCTCATAGGTTACCTTCTTTGTCTTAGGGTTAACCTTCTTAGAACAGTAGGGCCAGAGGGCTTGCTTGTGAGTGGAGGTGACATTGCGGTGAGGACGGAAGCCGACTAGATTCTCAAGCCCGAGATCTTCCACCCCAAGTAACTCCATGAAGGCCTTCCACTTGACAGTGAGCAACTTGCCATTCGTCATCCAAGTCAGAGTCCTTTTTGCATCAGTTCCAAGATGGACAGTGGCATAGAATTGACATATCAAATCGGCATCAAAGTCCTTGTTGAACTGCATGATTCTGAGAATGTTCAACTGAGTGCACATCTGAAGGGCTTCGCCAAAGTACTCAGGGTCCTTTTCCATAGGATCGGTGTCGATGGAACGAACATCAACAAAGTGATTCTTCTTAGCCTTGATCACATCAAAGAAGATGGCGAACTGAAAGCGGTTCTAGAATGGGCGGTTGACCAAAGTAGGATCTTGGTCTTCCTCATAGGGGATGCGGTGAGCTTTGCCCAAAATTCCTTGGCAGTCATCTCAGACACAGTATTTCCCTTTGGCTTTCTTGCCAATCTCTTCGTGAGCTGAGGCGGCGGTGGAGCACTAGAGGAATCACCTGCTGACTTAGATGTGCGGTAGCGCTTTGATGTTGCACGACCGGGGTTGACACGTCGGACCTGCTGCTCAGGATGATCATCACCTGGAACCAAACACACGAGCAGAAGAAACAACATGAAAGAAAGAGCATAAGCCACCAAACAAAACAACAAGGATCAAAATGTGGTAGGAAATGATGGAACTGGGCATGTAGCGGTAGTACCGCGACCCAACCGCGGCAGTACCGCTTGCGCGGTAGTACCGCTCAATATGGGGAATGACGGTTCCCTTACTACTATGGACAGATCCAGCACTACCGGAGATGCCGAATTCAAAAATAAGCCTACCAAACTTCAATCCAAAGGGCCTAGAAGCCATCTCCATCCTACTCAAGCCTTGACTTAGCCAAAAGACGAGAAAAACAATGCCTATAGCCCCTAAAAACTAGATGCAAGATCTAGGCAAAGAGAGACCGGGATCGGGGGCAATACCAGCACCCATGGCTAGAGGACGTGGTGGGGATCGACTCCACCAGAGGAAATGGAGAGGGACGGGACAAAAACGGCGGCCGTCTGAGGCCTTCCTGCAGCGAGGTGTCGCTGGAGTGACGAAGAAGACGAGCGAGTGGGGGCGAATGGGTATTGGGGGAGAAAACAACTCCCCCTGCCCCGATGTAACCCCCACTGCCCGCCCCGCAGCGGTAGTACCATTGGGGTAGGCGGTAGTACCGCTTGACGCTTGTCAGCGGTAGTACCGTGCATGCAGTGGTAGTACCGCTCTGCCACAAAGAGGACTTGCCAAAAGGCTTATCTCAAGAAAAAGAAACGGAAATGAAAGCGAGAACAAACACACACACAAAACCGACAAAAACAAACCTCTCCAAGAGAGGGCGGTGGCCGAGGCCACCTATGTTTGAGTTCAGAGGTATGGCGCCGCGAAGATTTTAACCTTGGGCCCATGACCAACACTCATATTTGAAGAAAAAGTACCATCAAAAATGGCTAAAGTGAAAGAGTTTGATTAGTTTATGCATTATGGGGGGAGGGAAAGTTCATTGAGAGAACAACACTCCCCCTATGTCCATGCCTACACCTAAACTAGACAGTTGAGTGTGGTGGGTGTGCAAGGGTTAAGTCACATTGCTCGAATCAATGATATTTAGCTCATGCCTTAACTTACGAAATCTTGCTTCATCCAAAGGCTTCGTGAAAATATCTGCAAGGTTATCTTGAGTGTTGACATAGTTGAGCTCGATCTCCCCTCGCCTAATATGACCCCGGATGAAGTGATACTGAATCTCAATATGCTTCGTCTTGAAGTTTTGCACCGGGTTGAGAGAGATCTTGATGGCACTTTCATTGTCACACCAAAGAGGCACTTTGTCACAAATGACACCGTAATCCTTTAAAGTTTGCCTCATCCATAGAAGTTGTGCACAACAACTACCAGCAGCCACATTCTCCGCTTCCATGGACGAGAGAGACACGTAACTTTGCTTCTTGGAAGACTAGCTCACCAAAGAGCAACCAAGAAATTGGAACCCTCTGGAAGTGGACTTCCTATCCACTTTGTCTCCCGCCCAATCCGAGTCCGAATAACCTACAAGCTTGAAGTTTGCTCCTCTTGGGTACCATAAGCCAAAGTTTGGGGTATGAGCCAAATATCGAAAGATTCGCTTGACCGCCAGAAAGTGACTTTCCTTAGGTGCGGCTTGAAACCGTGCACAAATACCCACACTCAACATGATATCCGGTCTAGATGCACAAAGGTAAAGCAAGGAGCCGATCATGGAGCGATATACCTTTTGATCCACCGCTTTACCATTGGGATCAATGTCAAGTTGGCACTTGGTGGGCATGGGAGTGGAAGCCGGCTTGACATCACTTAACTTGAATCTCTTGAGCATGTCTTGAGTGTATTTGGCTTGGTTGATGAAGGTTCCTTCTCTCCTTTTCTTCACTTCGAACCCGAGAAAGAACTTCAACTCTCCCATGGAAGACATCTCGAACTTTGAGGTCATGAGAGAGGCAAATTCCTCATTGAAAGCTTTGTTAGGGGAACCAAAGATAATATCATCAACATATAATTGGTACACAAACAACTCCCCTTTGACCTTCTTAGTAAAAAGAGTGGGGCCGATTAGCCCAACTTCAAAACCATGGTCTTGTAACAACTCGGTAAGGTGGTCATACCACGCATGTGGGGCTTGTTTAAGGCCATAGAGTGCCTTATCGAGTTGATACACATGATCAGGAAAGTAGGGATCCTCGAACCCAGGGGGTTGCTTGACATATACCAATTCATTAATCGGACCATTAAGAAAAGCACTCTTCACATCCATTTGTTGTAACTTAAAGTTATGATGAGAAGCATATGCAATCAACATGCGAATGGATTCAAGACAAGCAACGGGAGCAAAGGTTTCACCATAGTCGATACCCTCGACTTGGGAGTAGCCTTGTGCTACCAAATGAGCCTTGTTGCGAATGATAATACCATAAGCATCTTGCTTGTTCTTGAATATCCACTTGGTTCCAATGACATTGTGGTCCCCCATTAGCCTTGGCACCAATCTCCACACTTTGTTGCGCTCGAAGTTGTTGAGTTCTTCATGCATGGCATTGAGCCAATCCCGATCTTCGAGCGCCTCATAGACCTTTTGGGGTTCAACACACGAGACAAACGCGTGATGTTCACAATAGTTTGCTAATTGTCTACGAGTGCTTACCCCCTTTCTTAAGTTTCCAAGCACATTTGTCATGAGATGATCCTTGGTGGAGAGCTTGGAAGCAATCTTGGCGGCACGACGCTCCAATTCCTCCTTGGGGGTGAGACGAGGAGAGGTCACTTGATCATCTTGAGCGTCGTCTTGAACTTGTTCTTGATCTCGAGGAAGGTCTTGATCTTGAACTTGCTCGGAGGAGAGAACTTGAACTTGGGCATCACTTGATGTTACAACACCATCTTGAGATTGACCTTGCCCATGGTCTTGTTCTTGAGGTTGAGGGCCTTCACTTTCTTCTTTGGAAGCGTGTGGGTCTTGGGTTGGTGAAGGTTCCACTTGAGTGGAACATTGTCCTTCTCCTTCGGCCACAAGGGGTTCCTCAATGGGTAGGATATGACCAACACCCATTCTTCTTATGGCCTGGGGAGGAATTTCATCACCTACATCACAAGTACCACTCTGCTCCACTTGGGAGCCGTTATTCTCATCAAACTCCACGTTACACGTTTCCTCAATAAGTCCCGTGGACTTATTGAGAACACGGTAAGCATGAGAGTTTGTAGCATATCCAACAAATATGCCCTCATAAGCTCTAGCCTCAAATTTAGACAAACAGACACCTTTCTTGAGAATGAAACACTTACACCCAAACACCTGGAAGTACTTGAGGTTGGGCTTGTTACCGGTGAGTATCTCATATGGAGTCTTGTTCGAGCCTTTGCGGAGGTAGAGCCGATTAGATGCATGAAACGCGGTGTTGATGGCTTCGGCCCAAAAGTTGTAGGGAGACTTGAACTCCGCCATCATGGTCCTTGCCGCATCCATCAATGTCCGGTTCTTCCTCTCCGCTACACCATTTTGTTGAGGGGTATAAGGTGCGGAATATTGATGCTTGATTCCCTCATCACTCAAAAACTCATCCAAGGTGTAGTTCTTGAACTCGGAGCCGTTGTCACTTCTTATTGTCAAGATCTTTGTATTGTGTTGTCGTTGAGCTTCATTTGCAAAGTCGATGACGGTTTGTTGGGTCTCGCTCTTCCTCTTGAAGAAAATACCCAAGTGTATCTTGAATAGTCATCCACAATAACCAAGCAATACTTTCTACCGCCAAGACTACCAAAGGATGGAGGCCCGAAGAGATCCAAATGAAGGAGCTCCAAAGGCCTCTTCGAGTAGATGATAGTCGTGGGAGGGTGAGCCTTCTCATGTAGCTTTCCTTCGATGCAAGCACTGCAAGCATGATCTTTGGCAAAACTAACATTTGTTAGTTCACGGACATGGTCCCCCTTGAGAAGACTTTGCAAATATCTCATATTGACGTCGGCTAAACAACGATGCCAAAGCCATCCCACATCAACTTTAGCCATTAGGCATGTCGCGGTCTTAGCGGGTCGCTTCGAAAAGTTAATCACATAGAGACCGTTCTCGACATGCCCAACAAAGGCTACTTTAAGAGTCTTGCTCCATAAGAGGGCCACGGTATCAATATCAAAGAAAGTGGCAAAGCCCATAAGTGCTAGTTGACGAACGGAAAGTAAATTGTATGCAAGGGACTCAACAAGCATGACCTTCTCGATCGTAAGATCATGAGAAATGACAACTTTGCCGATTCCCAATACCTTAGAGGACGAGGTGTCAGCCCACTCGACGTTGGTGGGCATGGATGGAATCTTTTGCACGTCCACCACCAAGTCCTTGCTTCCGGTCATATGATTAGTAGCTCCACTATCGAGCAACCATGATCCCCCACCAGAAGCAAACACCTACAAGAGATCAATGCTTGGTTTTAGGTACCCATTTTGTAATGGGTCCTTTGATGTTAGTAACAAGGGTCTTAGGAACCCAAATAGACCATTCAATGTACTCATAAGGAGAACCAACAAATTTGGAATAAACATGCCCATCTCTAGCACGGCACAACACATAAGAAGGGTTAAAGTCGTCGGCTTTGTTGGGAATGGAAGCGTTGCCCTTCTTGGCATCACTACTCCTCACGGAGTTCTTCTCCTTCTCCTTAGTAGCACCCTCTCCCTCCTTCACAAAGGTTTGCTTGAGAGGAGGAGGTCGTTTGGCCTTGTCATTCTTCTTCTTGTTCTTGGACTTAGGCACGTACCCAATCCCTTCCTTGGCCACAACTCCCTTTTGGTTGCTAAAAAGGTCGTTGAGGTTCTTCTCACCTTGTATTCAAGACACAAGACCTTTCTCAAGTTGCACCTTTAGCTTAGCGTTCTCCTCAACAAGATGCACATTCTCACAACATGGGTTAGTAGCATTTGCATTATGAATTAACATCATATGAGGAAAAGTGGCTTTCTCCTTGGTTAGCTTTACTTGAAGTTGATCATGAGACTCTTTGAGGCTAGCATGAGCACCCTTCAAGACCTTGTGAGCCTTGTCAAGTAGATCAAACTCCTCTCTGAGTCTAGCAAGATCAACCCCAAGCTTGGCCTTCTCGGAGTTTAGCACACGAGAAACAACGAGAGCATGATCAAAATCTTTCTTTAACTTAGCGTGATCAACGTTGTGTGACTCCTCAAGAGCCAAACGAAGACCATGCTCTTCCTCAAGAGCATTGGAAATATCCGAAATCTCATCGGCATAGTCACGACTATGCCCTTGGAGATAGTATCTCCGTGAGCCTCGATCATGTCATTGGCTTCACCAAGTTGTTCCAAGAGAGCAACAAAATGCTTCTTGGATTTACCCTTGAGTTCACCCATAAAGGACTCAAACTCATTTTCCTCCACATTAGATCCCTCATATTCATCAATGCAATCCGTCAAGGAAGGATTATTAATGATGGTAGTTTTGATGTTGGGGGGTACCTTGTTGGTGGCTTTAGCCATGAGGCACTTGGCGGTGATGTTCTCATTGGGTGAGTCGAAGAGAGACACTCGTGGAGTTTTTGCAATGAAAACGGAGGCCATGGCAATCGACCCACCATCTTCATCTTCATCATCATCCTCATGGTACTCTTCTTGAACCACCAATGCCTTGTGAGGTGTCTTCTTGGTGAAGTTGCTCTTGTTGGGGAAGGACTTGGCTTTGTCCTTTCGGATGAGCTTGCCACCATTGTCTTCCCTCTTCTCATACGGGCACTCCGCAACAAAATGGCTCACATTGCCACAATTGTAGCAAGTCCTCACACATTGCTTGCTCTTCGTGCCACTTGAGTTGTTCTTGTTGAAGTTTGGCCTTGAGTTCTTCTTGCTCCAAAATTGCCTTGAAGCAAGTGCCATGTGTTCATGATAGGCATACTTTGTATCTTCGGGGTTGCTTTCCTCTTCTTCTTCTTCTTCAACACAAACCTTGGCCTTCAATGCAAGGTTGGGCTTCTTTGCCCTTTGAGAGCAAAGCACCGCATTATCGGCGGTCTTGTCCAAGATGTTCATAGCCACAAACTCATCCAACACTTCACTTGAGGTCAAAGTGTGGAAGTCCGGCCTTTGACGAATGACGGAGGACATGGCCTTGTGGTAAGGCATCATTGCCTTGAGGAATTTGCACTTGATCCAATTGTCATCCGTGTCCTTGCTCCCATGATCTCGGAGTGAGACTGTGAGTTTGTTACTCTCTGATCAAGCTCACGAGGTTCTTCATCTTATTTCATTGCAAACTCATCGGCTTCATCTTGCACTACTTCATAGTTGGAGCGTTGAATGCTTGTGCTTCCCCGGTAGAGAGAGACAACACAAACCCATGCATCTTTTTCCAAGGCGAAGGGTCGAAGATGAGGTAGATCTTCAGGTGGAATTGCATCTTGGATGATGAAGAGAGCATTCTCATTGAATTGATTATCCGCGACTTCCGAGGAGTGAAGTTTCTTGGGTCATGCGGATAGAAGCCTTCTTCAATGATTCTCCAAAGATTAGTATTCACATGATTTAAATGACGCTTAAAGGGATAGACCCAAGAATCAAAGTCCTCATTTTTCACAATCTTAGGGGGAGGGCCGGCATGATTCAAATGAGTGGAAGGAATCGGTCCACCATAAACAAGTGGTGGTTCCACATGGGCAAAGATGTCGGTGCCATTTTTACCACTACAAGAAGGAGCCTTTTCACTACTAGCTTCCCCCTTGTCGGAGTTAGCATCCGTCACCTTGTCAGTGGGATCACCCACTTTCAACAGTGCGGTGGATAGTTTAAGGCCTTCAATGAATTTAGTAAACATGCTTTCAACCTCGGTCGTCATGGAGGTTTTCAATGTCTCCAAGGCTACATTGAATTCCTCACGAGAGACCAAGGTTCCCCCATCGCCCGTAGACGAGATCGGATTCACACCGGAGTGCTCCTCCACCCCGTCTACGGTGTCAACCATACTCTTCGGACGGCAAAGTCCTTAGTGAAGAGACGAGGCTCTGATACCAATTGAAAGGATCGATATGGTTGACTAGAGGGGGTGAATAGGCAACTAACAATTTTTAGCTTTTCTTTACCAAATTAAAGTTTGCATCAAAGTAGGTTGTCTAGATGTGCAATTAGGTGAGCAACCTATATGATGCAACAACAACAAGCACACAAGCAAGAACGGGAAGTAACACTAAAAATCTTGCACAAGTAAAGGTGCAAGATAACCAAGAGTGGAGCCGGTGAAGACGAGGATGTGTTACCGAAGTTCCTTCCTTTTGAGGGGAAGTACGTCTCCGTTGGAGCGATGTGGAGGCACAATGCTCCCCAAGAAGCCACTAGGGCCACCGTATTCTCCTCACGCCCTCACACAATGCGAGATGTCGTGATTCCACTATTGGTGCCCTTGGAGGCGGCGATCGGACCTTTACAAACAAGGTTGGGGCAATCTGCACAACTTAATCGGAGGCTCCCAACAACACAACGAAGCTTCACCACAATGGACTATGACTCCCTGGTGACCTCAACCGTCAAGGGTGCTCAAACACCCAAGAGTAACAAGATCCACTAGGGATTGGTGGGGGAATCAAATTTCTCTTGGTGGAAGTGTAGATCGGGGCCTTCTCAACCAATCCTGAGCAAATCAACAAGTTTGATTGGCTAGGGAGAGAGATCGGGAGAAAATGGAGCTTGGAGCATTAATGGAGCTTTTGGGGGAAGAGGTGAGTCAACGAAGAAGAAGAAGAGGACCCCCTTTTATAGAAGGGGATCCCATCCAACCGTTACCTCCAAAACAGCCCCGCAGAGGGCGGTACTACCGCAGGGGGCAGCGGTACTACCGCTGGACCTAGGGGTACTACCGCTCCGCCATGCGGTACTACCGTGTGGTACAGGAGCCGAGCCTAGTGCGGTACTGCCGCGGTGGTAGGGTGGTACTACCGCTTCTACTACCGCTGCAAGTACCACACAACCCGACACGAGAGGCGACCCCCTCGAGTCGACGCGGAAGGAGCCCGGTACCACAGTGGTACTGCGGCTGAGATCCACAAGCGGTACTACCTCTTGGACCCAAAACCTCACACTGAAAGGGGAAAGAGCACTTCATTGAAGCAGAACGGCTCATAGGGTGAGGAAAGGATGTGTACGTGTTAATTCCACCCAAGCCTTACCAAAGCGGACCCCCTCTTGATAGTACGGTGACTCCTACGAAACTAGTCCACCAAACAAGAAAGGAAAGAGCTACACCGTCTTGAATAACACTCTGAGGGGAAAGAAATCGTCTCGTGCCAAAGGATGAATCTCTGAAATGCTCAACGGGCACGATTAGTCCGCAAACATGTTGTCATCAATCACCAAAACTACATTGAGAGAGATATGCCTTAACAATGACACCCACACTCAAAGGGATCATAAGATTATTCATGCTAGAAACTTCCGTGTGCAGCCACAAGCTATTATGGGTTCTAGCATAGTGGAGTAAGTTGCATGACCTTTTCCAGTGGTAGGCTAGCAGATGTTGGGGATGTAGGTTGGTACTGTCTACCCGGGGTTAGAATTAATGCTTCTAAAGACTGTGTCTCGGCTCTCAAACACCATGTAGTGTGAGAAATCCAACGGAGGAGATCGAGTCTTGTGGGGAAAAGTGCGCAAACCTCTGCAGAGTGTACAAACTAACCATGATTAGCCGTGTCCCCAGTTATGGACATCTTGAGTATCTGGTTCTTGGATTATCATGTTGATCTCATCATGTTACTTAATTAATTTGTTGGGTTGTTAACTTATAATTGGGATTGAGTTGGAGTAACCTTCTCAATGTATTCAACAAACTTTGTAGTTAAATAAAAATTTATTCCTTTGTTGTAGGGAAAAATTGGCTTTATGCAAAACTTAAACTTAGAGCTTTCCACCAGCCAAATATGCATGTAGTGATAGCTATTATTCATCATTACCCTATGGTGTGAATTTGCCAGTACATTCAATGTACTGACCCTTTGTGGCTGCAATGTCTCATGTTGCAGGAATCTTACGACGAGTAAGTGATACGTTAGGGTTACGATTTATACACTCAACTTTGCCGTTAGTGTTGATGGGAATCCACAACCTTGTTGTTACTTCTGCTATTTGGATTGAGGTAATAGTATTTACGTTACTTTATATATGTGATTTACCTCTGTTATAAATCCTCGAGTACTGTGTTTGTCAGCATACCGATCCAGGGATGACACTTAAGCACAGAGACTTGACCGTCTGAGGTCGGGTCGCTACACCATATTTGGGCCTAAGGGAATGCATTGTGGAGTAGTTATTAGATGATGGGTTGCGAGAGTGACAGAAGCTTAAACCCTAGTTTATGCGCTATTCCGTAAGGGACTGATTTGGATCCAAAAGTTTAAGGCTATGGTTAGAATTTATTCTTAATACTTTTCTCGTAGTTGCGGATGCATGCGAGGGGGTTAAACATAAGTAGGAGGTTTGTTCAAGTAAGAATAGCACCTAAGCACTGGTCCACCCACATATCAAATTATCAAAGTAGCGAACACAAATAAAACTAACATGCTGAAAGTGACTAGATGAAATTCCCGTGTACCCTCAAGAACACTTTGCTTATCATAAGAGACCGTTTTGGCCTGTCCTTTGCCTCAAAAGGATTGGTCTACCTTGCTGCACCTTTGTTACTACTATCGTTACTTGGTTGTTACAAATTATCTTGCTATCAAACTACTCATTACTTATAATTTCAGTGCTTGCAGAGAATACCTTGCTGAAAACCACTTGTCATTTCCTTCTGCTCCTCACTGGGTTCGACACTCTTACTTATTGAAAGGACTATGATTGATACCTTATACTTGTGGGTCATCATAAGGCAACTTGAAAGGATCGATATGGTTGACTAGAGGTGGGGGGTGATTAGGCAACTGCCAATTTTTAGCTTTTCTTAACAAATTGGGTTGTGCAACTAGGTGAACAACCTATGTGATGCAAACACCACCACCACCACCACCAACAACAACAAGTGCAAGCAAATGATACAATACAATAATAGCTTGCACAAAGTAAAGGAAAGAGCTAACCACAACTGGAACCGGTGGAGACAAGGATGTGTTACCGAAATTCCTTCCCTTTGGGGGGAGTACGTCTCCGTTGGAGCGGTGTGGAGGCACAATGCTTCCCAAGAAGCCACTAGGGGCATCGTATTCTCCTCACACCATCACACAATGCGAGATGTCATGATTCCACTAGGGGTGCCCTTGAAGGCGGCAACTGAACCTTTACAAACAAGGTTGGGGCTCTCTCCACAACCAAATAGGAGGCTCCCAACGAAACCACGGAGCTTCACCATAATGGAATATGGCTCTGAGGTGACATCAATCGTCTAGGGTGCACAAACACCCAAGAGTAACAAAATCGACACAAGAAAGTATGGGGGAATCAAATATCCTTTGGTGGAAGTGTAGATCTGGGTCTCCTCCTTCAATCCCTAGCAAATCAACAAGTTTGAGTGGCTAAAGAGAGAGATCAGGCAAGAAAGCTTGAAGGGCATTAATGGTGAAGAGAAAGAGGAAAGAGGTAAAGTGGGTAGGTGGAAGAACCCCCTTTATATAGGAAACCCTATGAAAGTGCAACTATCCCTAGGTGGTTTTGGTAATTCCAAACAACATATAGCTCATTGAGCTAATGCTATTTCAAGATTAATATCTCAGGAAAGCTCAATGATTGGCATGGCATGGATGAGAAAAGTGGACCCCTCAAAATGCTAAGGACAAAGGATTGGCTCAAGCTCAAAGCTCAAGACTCTACATTTTCCATTTTAGTAATCCAAGATCACATCGAGTCTATAGGAAAAGCCAATACTATCAAGGAGGGATGAGGTGTTACTTAATGAGGTTCTTGCTCAAAATGCTTAGTGATATGCTCCAAAACCCTCAACTACTTTCTCACATCCACATATGACCTAAACCAAAAGTCAAACTCGGCCCCACCGATTCTTCCTATCCGGCGCCATCAAGTTTTAAATGTCATAGCCACTACCACAAACCCTAGGAAAATCGGTCTCACTGATAGGGATCTCGGTCTCACCGAGATGGGGTTGTAATCTCTCTGTTTCCCTTCGTAACGTTTCGGTCCCACCGAGATGAGCGATCGGTCCCACTGAGATTGCAATGTAAACTCTCTGTTTTTCCCTTCGTAACGTTTCGGTATCACCGAAATGTGCGATCGGTCCCACCGAGTTTACCTGACCAACTCTTTGGTTAGCTTATTACAAAATCGGTCTCACCGAGATTACATTATGCCCTAACCCTAACCATATCGGTCCTACCGAGTTGCATATCGGTCCCACCGAAAACCCTAACGGTCACTAGCTTTGCTGAATCGGTCCGACCGAGTTTAACCATTCAGTCCCACCGAGTTTGGGAAGTTATGTGTAATGGTTAGATTTTGTGTGGAGGCTATATATACTCCTCCACCACCTCTTCATTCGTGGAGAGAGCCATCAGAATGAACCTACACTTCCAACTTACTTTTTCTGAGAGAGAACCACCAACACTTGTGTTGAGACCAAGATATTCCATTCCTACCATATGAATCTTGATCTCTAGCCTTCCCCAAGTTGCTTTCCACTCAAATCTTCTTTCCACCAGATCCAAATCCTGTGTGAGAGAGAGAGAGTTGAGTGTTGGGGAGACTATCATTTGAAGCACAAGAGCAAGGAGTTCATCATCAACACACCATTTGTTACTTCTTGGAGAGTGGTGTCTCCTAGATTGGCTAGGTGTCACTTGGGAGCCTACGACAAGATTGTGGAGTTGAACCAAGGAGTTTGTAAGGGCAAGGAGATCGCCTACTTTGTGAAGATCTACCGCTAGTGAGGCAAGTCCTTCGTGCGTGATGGCCATGGTGGGATAGACAAGGTTGCTTCTTCGTGGACCCTTCGTGGGTGGAGCCCTCCGTGGACTCGTGCAACCATTACCCTTCGTGGGTTGAAGTCTCCATCAACGTGGATGTATGATAGCACCACCTATCAGAACCACGACAAAAACATCTGTGTCTCTAATTGCGTTTGATTCCTCCAAACCCTTCCCTTTACATTCTTGCAAGTTTCATGCTTTACTTTCCACTGCTCATATACTCTTTGCATGCTTGCTTGAATTGTGTTAAGATTGCTTGACTTGTCCAAAGTTGCTAAAATCTGCCAAGAACTAAAATTGGGAAAAGGCTAGGTTTTTATTTGGTCAAGTAGTCTAATCACCCCCTCTAGACATACTTTCGATCCTACAAGTGGTATCAGAGCTTTGGTCTCCATTTGCTTTGATTTCCATAGCTTTTGGTGGTCATAGCCTTGGTTTCACAACCTAGGAGAGTATGGCGTCTAGCGAGGGAAATTACCACCGTAGAGGTCCTTACTTTGATGGCACTAATTTTGCTAGTTGGAAGCATAAGATGAAAATGCATATTCTTGGACATAACCCCGCCGTTTGGGCTATTGTGTGTATTGGATTGCAAGGTGAATTCTTTGATGGGAGAGAACCGAATCGTGAAGCTACTGCGGAAGAGTTGAAGATGCTGCAATACAATGCGCAAGCTTGTGATATCCTCTTCAACGGATTGTGCCCCGAAGAATTCAACAAAATCAGCCATCTTGAGAATGCAAAGGAAATTTGGGATACTTTGATTGATATGCATGAAGGTACCGACTCCGTCAAGGAATCCAAGTTGGATGTGCTTCAAAGTCAACTTGACAAGTTCAAAATGAAGGATGGTGAAGGTGTCGCTGAAATGTACTCTAGGCTTGCTCTTATCACAAATGAGATTGCCGGCTGAGGAAGTGAAGAGATGACCAACAAATTCATCATCAAGAAGATCCTAAGAGCCTTGGATGGAAAATATGATACCGTATGCACATTGATCCAAATGATTCCAAATTACAGAGATCTCAAGCCAACGGAAGTCATTGGAAGAATTGTTGCTCATGAGATGTCACTCAAGGATAAGGAGGAGCTCCATAACAAGTAAAGTGGTGCTTACAAAGCCTCATGTGAAGCTCCCACATCATCAACTGAGAAACAAACCTTCAATGAAGAATTGAGCCTAATGGTGAAGAACTTCAACAAGTTCTAAAAGAGTAGAAGCAAAGAGAGAAGTTCCAAGTCAAGGTCCTACAATGACAAAAGATCTTCTAGTCGAGAGCGAAACAGCAACAATTGTGGAAGACCCGAACACTACTCCAATGAGTGTACGACCCCCTACAAGAGAAGAGAAGATTCTCCCAAAAGAAGAAGTAGAAGAGAAGAATCACCATCGAGGGATAGAAGGAGTAGGGATGATCGTTATGAACGAAGACCCTCTCGGAGAATCAAGGATTCGGAAAGGAAGGACAAGTCATCAAGGAGCTACACAAAACGAAGACATCAAGCTCATGTTGGTGAATGGGTATCCGGCTCCGACTCCGACAATCACTCCGAGAGAAGCTATCACTCCGACTCTGAATATACTCAAGATGAAGGTGTTGCCGGTCTAGCACTTGTGTCAACCAACTCCTATGACATATTTGATTCACCAAATGAAGGAATTGGAAGATGCTTCATGGCCAAAGGCCCAAAGTTATCACACCCCGAGTATGTTGATTTCAATAGTGATGAAGATGACTTGTTAGGTGATGATGATTTACTTGTTGACAACTCTAGTGATGAATACTATGATGAAACGTCAATTAATCATGCTAATCAAGATGAAACGAATCACAATGATAAGGAGAAGATTGAGTCTCTAACTAAAGAACTAAACACTCTTAAGTTAGCTCATGAAACTATCTTAGGAGATCATCGAGAACTTTTAAGGACTCATGAGAAATTACGTTTTTAGAAGCTCAATCTTGAGCAAGAGCATGAGTTCTTAAAGGCAATCAATGATGATCTTTGCAAGAAAAGTTCTTCTTACATTGCCAAGCGTTTACTCTTATCCACTTACATGGCTCAAGTCAAGTCTAGTAACAAGAACAAGAAGGATTCTTCCTCTAGTAGTAACAATAATCATGCTAAATCCAATATTGTTGCTTCTAGTAGTTCTCTTGATTCCACTAATGATTCTCTTAGCCAAGTTACACTTGAGCAAGAAAATAGCTTATTGAAGGGAATCATAGAGAAAGGTGTTTACAAGAGCCTTGCCGGGAGTAAGCAATTCGAGGAAATTGTACGCAAGCAAGAAAGGCATCGGAAGAATCAAGGTATTGGTTTTGAACGAAAGTTCAATGCCAATGGAGTTGAGTGGGAAGAAGATCAATACCCCAAGACAAAGTTTGTTCCTCAACAAGAGAAGTATGATCCTACTTCTTTCAAAGGGACACAAGCTCAAGATGATCTTCCACCACAAGACCACAAGGAAAAAAGGCAAGGACAAGCTTCAAGAGGAAATTGATGCATTTGAAGAAGCTCCTAAGGCCTTGGTCAGGTGGGTTCCCAAGACTACATCAAATTCCACTTCATCAAGTACAACTACAACTCCGAGGATTCCCATCAAGATGGTGTGGATCCCGAAGAAGAAGAACTAGAGAGTTCTTGAGGGTGACTCTGCCAACATACTTCAGTCTTATCATTTTGGCAAGAACAAGTGCAATCAACTTCCACATATTGCACTAGTTCAAGGAGTCACAAACCCTCTTGTTGGTAAGACAAGGGACAAGGTAACCTAATGCTCTCATAGACATCATCTTGTGTGCGCATCACTCTATCTCTATGGATATCCTTGTTTGTTCCTTGTGGGACTAACCCGTGTAGGTATTGAAAGTGCAACTCACTCCAAAGGATAGCTCCGAATGATCTACATCAACTTAGAGCATCCACATCTTCAACACCTACATGAAGTCATCATCGACAAAACCCAAGGTTAGTTCATCCCTCTTAGGGGGGATCACACATCTAGGTGGAGCTTTACTCTAAGAATTGAGCTAAAGCAAATCTAATGGTGTGAACACAACAACACTTTATGTAAAAGTGGTAACCCCACTTGTGCTTAGACAATGAGTATGACCTATGATCAAATGTTCTCATTTGACTCCTAAGTCAATATACTCATATATAGATGACCTAGTCATCGCCAATTGCTTGATAGATGCTAGAATTGTTTGTGCATGCTTTGCCACATATTTCATTTGTCATTTTATTGTGTGAGCATGTTGGTTGCATAATTTACTCATTCGAGGACATCCACTTGTTGTTTTGATTGGTTGGTTTCTTTTTTCTATTGCCAAGTGGATGGACAAGAATGCCTAAGAACCTTCTCTAGCTATCTATGCTCTTCTCGTCTCAAACTCTATTCATGTTGCATCACAAAGTTTGATCAAGTCGGATTCGAACAACTCTGTGTGAGGAGCACTCGGAGTTCCCGATTCGTCATAGAATTAAACTTCCAAAACTTCTTTGTGCGTTTCGGACTGACCGATTCATCCATTTCGGTCATACCGAGATCACTAAGTCGATCTAGATTTTTAATCTCGGTGCAACTGATTTGAACTTTTCGGTCACACCGATTGCAGTAACTGCTCACAATTATGCATCTCGGTGCCACCGAGTTGTTCCACTCGGTCACACCGACAGGGTCAGGCTATATTTACCCACGTGCCAAAATTTGGAAAACTTTCCGAACCTCTTCGCCCGTGCTCAGCCTGCTCTGCCTCCCTCGGTCTCTGGATCTTCCTCCTCGTCGCCAGCCGCCTCCAGTCACTGGTCTCCACCGCTGTCAACGGGATCGTCTCCGCCGTAGCAAGTCCATCGCCGAACTAGGGTGGGACTTGATCTTTGTGTTGTTCTCACTCCGATTCCCAGCACACTGTTTTGCCATGTATCTTGCCATGATTAAGATCACTCTATCCAATGAAAACACTCCGTAGTTTAGTTGTGGATTGAAAATTTAGGGTTAGGTTTCTGCCAAAACCATCTCGGACCGACAAAGTTGTTGAAATCGGTTCCACCGATTTGGCTCAGGCCATTGCACATGTGATTCTCGGTCTGACCAAGAATTGCAAATCGGTGTGACCGAATTTGAGTCTTTGTGAAACCCTAGCAGTCTCGGTGCCACCGAATTGTGACTCGGTCTGACCGAGTTCACTAGTTTAGGTTCCAACAGCTGCTTCGGTATCACCGAGATTTCAAATCGGTAGATCCGAAATGCTTTCTGTGGAAAACTAAAACTAAGTTTTTGATTCATTCTTTTGCAAAAACCTCTGCACTTTGTGATGCTCATCCACTCTACCTCATCTATAATCTATTCACAGGGTCTGCTGTCAGTGTTTGCATCATGTCAGATCAGAGTGACAGTCAGAACAAATCTGAGGAGTAGGTTAACTTGAGGGAGGGCACTAGTCCCTCCAGTAGCTCAGATGATGGAAGCAGGAGCAGACCTAGTAACTTGCCTAAGGCAGCCACCAAGACCAGAAAGAAGAAAACCTCAGATTCAGAGGATGAGGACTATGTGGCTGCTGAAAAAGGAATATGGCACAACTACTGCCACTAAGCCAGGGATGAAGCAAAAGGTTCCTGCCAAGAGAGCTCCCATGTCAAAACCCAGAACATCCACTCAAGAGACTTTGGGATCTGCACCCAAAGAGCAGGTTGTGCCAGAAAAGAAAAGAAAGGAAAGGGTAAAGAAGACCACTGCCATAGTGCTTGGGAGAACTTCAATAATGAAAGACTGAAGAAGAGGAAGAGGATGCAGCACCAGCACCCAAAGCTCAAAAGCTTATGGGAGATGCTATAAGGGTAGGGGCTGTTCCATCTAAGCCTAAGACTGCTCCTAAGACTGCTGCTCCAGCTCCAAAGCCAAAACCCAAGAGGAGCATCAGGAACATCCCAGCAGAAGAGAAGAACAAGGCCCAGTGCCTGAAGCTGCAATCGAAGAAGAAGATGATGAGTCACATGTCTTGAGGAAGTTGAAGCCAAAAATTCCAGACCACAATGATGCTCATCCAGTAGCTGAGAACATGAAGATAAGGAAGGATTTAGGATTGAGGCTATAGAGAGAGTCAGATCCATATGCCACTAGAAGAAGAACTGCTGTGGACTACAGGTTCCATACAAAGGAACAACAGGACTTCTATGAGACTATCTTACTTGACAAGAAGCCCATAGTGTGTGACATGATATGGGTCGATTGGACATTCATTGAGGAAAATGAGGATCACTTCCTTGGTGAATATGACAGCTTCAAGGCGTGTGGAGTCGATGAGTTTGTGGCTCAGAAGTTCACAAAGTGGAATGATGAGCTCATCATGCAATTCTACTCCATAGCTCACTTCTACCCAGATGGAAGGATTGTCTGGATGTCTGAAGGCACTAGGTACCAGTCAACAGTTGCAGAATGGGCTCAGTTGATCAATGCCCCAGAAGAACAAGAAGATGACTTGGATGTCTATGCCAAGAAGAAGAAGGATCATAACACCATGGCCCACATGTACAAAGAGATCCCAGATGCTGCTCTTGAGACACACAAGTTTGGATCAGTACATTACCTTCTGTCAGGCTTGCCAACAATCAACTGGATCCTCAGGCACACTCTTTTGCCAAAGTCAGGTGATCACAAGATGATCATAGGTCACTCCATCAACTTGCTGCACATTTTTTATGTTCTTCAAAAGTTCAAAGTCATGAGCCTAATTGTGGAAACCATAAAAAGGACAGATGCAGATCAGAAGAGGAGTTGTGGGTATGCCCCACAGATCCAGGAGCTAATCAACTCCAAGATGGGCACTGGCACATATCTCCTGGACAAGGAACACATGCGCATCTACCTAGACTTTGAGGACAACACTATGGTGATGGATGAAAATGAACCATCTTCTGTGCACGCACAAGCCAAGAAGGAGAAGGCAAGGGCTGAAAAGGCTGCAAAGATGCCAACCATGGATGAGGCATCTCAGTATCTTCTGAAGAGAAAGCAAGATCAGCTTGGCTACTTGATTGCCTCCACTCTAAGGATTGAGAAGGGACTGGTTACCCTGACTCAAAACCAGGAGAGCTTGGAGAGGATCATGGAGCAGAAGTTCTATGACTTAGATGTGAAGGTTACTGAGATACAGTCTATTGTTGAGCAACTTCAGGAGGAAGTGCAGGAGAAGAAGGGCAAGACAACCACTGATGCTTTTGCTAGAGTGCCCAGAGGTTAGAGGTATGCTGCTATGCCTGTCACAGACACCAAAGCAACTTCATCTGCACCAGCTACAGCTTCAGTGCCACCAGCTCCAGCACCTACTCCACCAGCTCCATCTACATCGACTGACGCCTTCGTCCTTGGAGTTCTGTCTACACCACCACCTGAAGACCAAGCCTGAGTGATGATTTAGCACTATGCATTTTTTATGAACTTTTTGGTAACTTGTTGCCAAAGGGGGAGAAAATGTATAGATCATAGGCTTCGAGAGAGAGTGTTGCTTTTGTTCTCTCTTGTGTTTCTCCTTGGTGGTTGAACTTTGTTATTTGCTTGGTTGAGATACTTTATACTTTGTGCTTCCTTAGATGATCGTGTGTTTGATCATATGCTACCTTAATGCTTGTTGGATGACATTATCCTTTTATATGATCATTCACTTTGCTCGGTGATGAGTGCATGTATTTTAATTATTATCATTTTGAGCGCTCCACCAAGATGTATGTGACATGGAAGAGTAACCCATGATCCTAACTCTTTGTGCATTTGCAGTCCAAAGCAAATTTTAAACTATGCACAAATTTAGGGGGAGCTCTTGCTTTTCACATACTTCTCAAAGCGACAATGTTTTTCACTCTCATGACTCTTGCGGTGGAGGCATGGAAAGAAGTCTGAATATACTGCAAAAAAGTATTATGACTTTGTCTATCAGCCAATGGTAGCTAACCCCATCCTGGGGTGGATATGGAAAAGCTGTTGTACAATGTTGATTAAGATGTTTGCTTGGCTTGTAATAATGGACAGGCTTAACACTAAAGACATGATCCAGAGGAGGCATTGGACGATTAATGAGGGACCAGAATGCGTTCTTTGTCCTACTGGGATTTTGGAGGACAGAAATCACCTCTTTTTCCAGTGCAATTTCAGTGTACGTGTGTGGAACTATTTGCAAATTCTATGGAAAGACAGTGATGACATGGTGGAGATTGCTTGCCATGCTAGAAAGGACTTCAACAAACCTTTCTTTGGGGAGGTGGTTTTCACTGCATGGTGGAATATTTGGAAGGTTAGGAATGACAGAGCTTTCAAGAACATCAAGCCATCTTTCAGGATGTGGAAAAATGGCTTCATTCATGACCTCACTCTACTCTCTCACAGAATCAAACGGAAGTATAGAGAATCCTTACTTAAGTAGATTGATTTTCTTCCTCCTTGAGGAGAGTTGCTTCTATGTAACACTGTAATTATTAGAGATAGTGTATAGCCTTCTTTTGTTTCTTCTTTTGTTTGTTCTTCTTTTCTTTTTCCTCACCTTGAGGAAGCACTGTATGGTTTCTGCTTTCTTTTAATAAAATGTTGTGGGGTGTAAGCCCTGCAGTCTTCATGGTCAAAATTTTTTTACCAAAAAGGGGGAGATTGAAAGTGCAACTATCCCTAGGTGGTTTTGGTAATTCCTAACAACATATAGCTCATTGAGCTAATGCTATTTCAAGATTAATATCTCAGGAAAGCTCAATGATTGGCATGGCATGGATGAGAAAAGTGGACCCCTCAAAATGCTAAGGACAAAGGATTGGCTCAAGCTCAAAGCTCAAGACTCTACATTTTCCATTTTAGTGATCCAAGATCACATTGAGTCTATAGGAAAAGCCAATACTATCAAGGAGGGATGAGGTGTTTCTTAATGAGGTTCTTGCTCAACATTCTTAGTGATATGCTCCAAAACCCTCAACTACTTTCTCACATCCACATATGACCTAAACCAAAAGTCAAACTCGGCCCCACCGATTCTTCCTATTCGGCGCCACCGAGTTTCAAATGTCATAGCCACTGCCACAAACCCTAGGCAAATCGGTCTCACCAATAGGGATCTCGGTCTCACCGAGATGGGGTTGTAATCTCTCTGTTTCCCTTCGTAATGTTTCGGTCCCACCGAGATGAGCGATCGGTGCCACCGAGATTGCAATGTAAACGCTCTGTTTTTCCCTTCATAACGTTTCGGTCTCACCGAAATGAGCGATCGGTCCCACCGAGTTTACCTGGCCAACTCTCTGGTTAGCTTATTACCAAAATCGGTCTCACCGAGTTTGTGTAATCGGTCTCACCGAGATTACGTTATGCCCTAACCCTAACCATATCGGTCCTACCGAGTTGCATGTCGGTCCCACCGAAAGCCCTAACGGTCACTAGCTTTGCTGAATCGGTCCAACCGAGTTTAACCATTCGGTCCCACCGAGTTTGGGAAGTTATGTGTAATGGTTAGATTTTGTGTGGAGGCTATATATACCCCTCCACCACCTCTTCATTTGTGGAGAGAGCCATTAGAACGAACCTATACTTCCAACTTACTTTTTCTGAGAGAGAACCACCTACACTTGTGTTGAGACCAAGATATTCCATTCCTACCATATGAATCTTGATCTCTATCCTTCCCCAAGTTGCTTTCCACTCAAATCTTCTTTCCACCAGATCCAAATCCTGTGAGAGAGAGTTGAGTGTTGGGGAGACTATCATTTGAAGCACAAGAGCAAGGAGTTCATCATCAACACACCATTTGTTACTTCTTGGAGAGTGGTGTCTCCTAGATTGGCTAGGTGTCACTTGGGAGCCTCCGACAAGATTGTGGAGTTGAACCAAGGAGTTTGTAAGGGCAAGGAGATCGCCTACTTCGTGAAGATCTACCGCTAGTGAGGCAAGTCCTTCATGGGTGATGGCCATGGTGGGATAGACAAGGTTGCTTCTTCGTGGATCCTTCGTGGGTAGAGCCCTCCGTGGACTTGCGCAACCGTTACCCTTCGTGGGTTGAAGTCTCCATCAACGTGGATGTACGATAGCACCACCTATCGGAACCACGACAAAAACATCCATGTCTCCAATTGCGTTTAATTCCTCCAAACCCTTCCCTTTACATTGTTGCAAGTTTCATGCTTTACTTTCCGCTGCTCATATACTCTTTGCATGCTTGCTTGAATTGTGTTAAGATTTCTTGACTTGTCCAAATTTGCTAAAATCTGCCAAGAACTAAAATTGGGAAAAGGCTAGGTTTTTATTTGGTCAAGTAGTCTAATCACCCCTCTAGACATAGTTTCGATCCTACACCCTAAGATCCAACCGTTACATCAGTTTTTACACTGCAACGATACAACCGTTCCTCTCCCTGGTACAACAAGGAATCATGGGTAAGCTGCTGAAACCCTAGCAGGCGGTACAACAGCATGCTGGAGCGGTAGTACCTCTTATTAGGAATAACCGGACCAATCGCTTCCCTACCGCTCAACAACCACCTTGGAACTAGAGGGGAGTCACCCCCATGGGCGATGGTCGAGCGGTAGTGCTCCGGTACAACCGCTCGGACACCTAGTAGTACCGGTATGCTGAGCACAATCGGGACAACTGGGCCACCACTCCCCAAGTACCGTCCTATCACAGAAGCAAGTCCAGTTGCCAGGCGGTACCCGGCCGGTACAACCGCCCAAAGCACAACACCGGACTTCTTCCAGCAGGAGAGCGGTACCATCGCCCTGGGGCGGCGGTACAACCGCTTGGCAAGAACCTGGGAGGTGCAACCCCAGGGTATCACCCCTGGGGCGGTGGTTGATCCGGTACAACAGGCCAGCGGTACAACCGCCCAGGTGGGCGGTACAACCGCTGAGGAGAAACCACTGCACCGGAATGAACTAAAGGGAAACTCTCTCTACACGGAACGAAAGGTAATGGTGGGTGACGAGAATTGTGTACGTGCAATGGTTCACCCCACGCCTTCCGATGTGGATTCCCTCTTGATAGTACGGGTTTCCTACGACCAAGGAAATAAACACGCAGAAAACTCCATCTTCGATCTTTTCCTTCCAGAGAGAATGTCTAATCAATGCGAACCCGAGCATAGAGAACCTGAAGAACTTAACACATGAATAGACCACAAGGAGAGTTTTCATCATCACCCAAAACAGAAAGACGGAAAATGTCCTAACAATCTCCCCTATTTTGGTGGATGATGACAACAACGAGATTTGCACAAGAGGTCTAGAAAATATAGACGGGCTCCCCCTCAATGTTTGCGCTATTTTGATTTTGCTTTTGGAATGCAAAGTCACACATTAGGATCAAACCTCCCCCTAGATTTTATAAACCCACCAATCCTAATAATTGAGATAGATAAGCAATGGATAAACATATAAGGTAGATAGATAGATAGATAATGCATGTCTCACACCATGCAAGTCGAGTCTCACACCACAGGGTCCACACATTAAGGCAGAGCAGAAAGAAACTCAAGTTCAACTCACAACTCGATAAAGAAACACAACCCAAGCAACTCCCATGAAAATCCGAAGACCTAATAGAACTCTCTTCCCCTTTGGCATCAAGACACCAAAAAGGAAAAGAGCGATGCTAACGCCCCTGAGCTCAGTAGATATCTTCTTACCCCTCGGTCTTTGATAACCCACAAGTATAGGGGATCGCAACAGTTTTCGAGGGTAGAGTATTCAACCCAAATTTATTGATTCGACACAAGGGGAGCCAAAGAATATTCTCAAGTATTAGCAGCTGGGTTGTCAATTCAACCACACCTGGAAACTTAATATCTGCAGCAAGGTATTTAGTAGCAAAGTAATATGATAGTAGTGGTAATGGTGGTAAAAGGTAATGATAGCAAAAGTAATATTTTTGCTGTTTTATAGTGATTGTAACATTAGCAAAGAAAAAGTAAATAAGCGAAGAAAAATATATGGAAAGCTCGTAGGCAATGGATCGGTGATAGAGAATTATGCCGGATGCGATCGACCATGTAACAGTCATAACCTAGGGTGACACAGAACTAACTCCAGTTCATCAATGTAACGTAGGCATGTATTCCAAATATAGTCATACGTGCTTATGGAAAGAACTTGCATGACATCTTTTGTCCTACCCTCCCGTGGCAGCAGGGTCCTATTGGAAACTAAGGGATATTAAGGCCTCCTTTTAATAGAGTACCGGACCAAAGCATTAACACATAGTGAATACATGAACTCCTCAAACTACGGTCATCACCGGGAGTGGTCCCGACTATTGTCACTTCGGGGTTGCCGGATCATAACACATAGTAGGTGACTATAGACTTGCAAGATAGGATCAAGAACTCTCATATATTGATGAAAATATAATAGGTTCAGATCTGAAATCATGGCACTTGGGCCCTAGTGACAAGCATTAAGCATAGCAAAGTCATAGCAACATCAATCTCAGAACATAGCGGATACTAGGGATCAAACCCTAACAAAACTAGCTCGATTACATGATAAATCTCATCCAACCCGTCACCGTATGGCAAGCCTACGATGAAATTACTCACACACGGCGGTGAGCATCATGAAATTGGTGATGGAGGAAGGTTGATGATGACGATGGCGACGGATTCCCCTCTCCGGAGCCCCGAACGGACTCCAGATCAGCCCTCCCGAGAGAGTTTAGGGCTTGGTGGCGGCTTCATATCGTAAAACGCGATCAATCCTTCTCCTTGGTTTTTTCTCCCCGAAAGTGAATATATGGAGTCAGGGTTGAGGTCGGTGGAGCGTCAGGGAGCCCACGAGGTAGGGGGCGCACCCAGGGGGTAGGGCATGCCTCCCACCCTCGTGGACAGGTGGAGGCCACCCTGACGTGGATCTTCCTTCCAATATTTTTTATATATTCCAAAATATTTCTCCATTGATTTTCAGGTCATTCCGAGAACTTTTATTTATGCACAAAAATAACACCATGGCAATTCTGCTGAAAACAGCGTCAGTCCGGGTTAGTTCCATTCAAATCATGCAAGTTAGAGTCCAAAACAAGGGCAAAAGTGTTTGGAAAAGTAGATACGACGGAGATGTATCAACTCCCCCAGGCTTGAACCTTTGCTTGTCCTCAAGCAATTCAGTTGATAAACTGAAAGTGATAAAGAAAAACTTTTACAAACTCTGTTTGCTCTTGTTGTTGTAAATATGTAGAGCCAGCATTCAGGTTTTCAACAAAGATTATGAACTAACCATATTCACAATAACATTTAGGTCTCATGTTTACTCATATCAATGGCATAATCAACTAGCGAGCAATAATAATAAATCTCGAATGACAACACTTCCTCAAAAAAATCATGATATGATATAACAAGATGGTATCTCTCTAGCCCTTTCTAAGACCACAAAACATAAATTCAGAGCACCTTTAAAGATCAAGGACTGACTAGACATTGTAATTCATGGTAAAAGAGATCCAGTCAAGTCATACTCAATGTAAACTAACAGTAATGGATGCAAATGACAGCGGTGCTCTCCAACTAGTGTTTTTAATAAGAGGATGATGACTCAACATAAAAGTAAATGGATAGGCCCTTCGCAGAGGCAAGCAGGGATTTGTACAGGTGCCAGAGATCGGTTTTGAAATAGATATGAATAATAGTTTGAGCGGCATACTTTCATTGTCAACATAACAACCAAGAGATGGTGATATCTTCCATGCTACACACATTATAGGCGGTTCCCAAACAGAATGGTAAAGTTTATACTCCCCTTCCACCAACAAGCATCAATCCATGTCTTGCTCGAAACAATGAGTGCCTCCAACTAACAACAGCCCCGGGGTAGTTTTGTTTGCAATTATTTTGATTTCATTTGCATAAAGCATGGGACCGGGCATCCCGGTGACCAGCCATTTTCTCGTGAATGAGGAGCGGAGTCCACTCCTCTTGAAAATAACCTGCCTAACATGGAAGATACGGACAGCCCTAGTTGATACATGAGCTATTCGAGCATACAAAACAGAATGTTTATTTGAAGGTTTAGAGTGTGGCACATACAAATTTACTTGGGACGACAGGTAGATACCGTATATAGGTAGGTATGGTGGACTCATATGGAATAACTTTGGGGTTTATGGAATTGGATGCACAAGTAGTATTCCCGCTTAGTACTGGTGGAGGCTAGCAAAAGACTGGGAAGCGACCAGCTATAGAGCGACAACGGTCATGAACATGCATTAAAATTAATCAACACCGAATGCAAGCATGAGTAGGATATAATGCACCATGAACATAAACATCGTAGAGGCTATGTTGATTTTGTTTCAACTACATGCGTGAACATGTGCCAAGTCAAGCCACTCGAATCATTCAAAAGAGGATACCACCCTATCATACCACATCACAACCATTTTAATAGCATGTTGGCACGCAAGGTAAACCATTATAAACTCCTAGCTAATTAAGCATGGCATAAGCAACTATAATCTCTAATTGTCATTGCAAATATGTTTCTTTCATAATAGGTTGAATCAGGAACGATGAACTAATCATATTTACAAAAACAAGAGAGGTCGAGTTCATACCAGCTTTTCTCATCTCAATAAATTCATCATATAATCATCATTATTGCCTTTCACTTGCACGACTGAATAGTGTGGAAAATAATAATAGTGCGCGTGCATTGGACTAAGCTGGAATCTGCAAGCATCCAATTCAAGAGAGAAGACAAGGTAATATGGGCTCTTTGTTAGATCAACAATAATGCATATAAGAGCCACTCAACATTTTAATCATGGTCTTCTCCTCTCGACCCCCAAAGAACTAGAAAAGAAATAAAACTATTTACACGGGAAAGCTCCCAACAAGCAAAGGAAGAACGAGAAATCTTTTTGGGTTTTCTTTTTAATTGCTACTACTACAAGCATGAAAAGTAAACTAACTAAAAGCCACAACTAATTTTTTTGTTTTTATTAAGGTTTATTAAACACACAAGAAGAAAGAATAAAAAGGAAAATAAACTAGCATGGATGATACAATGGAAAAGTATGAGCACCGACAACTAGCATGAGTGTGTGAACATGAATGTAATGTCGGTGAAAAATACATACTCCCCAAAGCTTAGGCTTTTGTCCTAAGTTGGTCTACGGCCACGGCTGGCCTGGTGGACATCCAAAGTTATAGTTGGGGTCGTACTGTGAAGAAGCCTCAGATTGCCACTGGTTGGCAATCACCTCAGGATCCCACTGGTAATCAGACTGTCGTGGAGGATCAAATTGTGGTTCCGGCTCTGGCTCTGTAGCTGATGTAGGGTTCCGGTCGGCATGAATGGCCTCCAACGGAACAAGGTACTTGCCTGCAGACAAATCAAACAAGAAAGGAGCAGGCAAGGTAATAGTCTCAAGATGATTTTTACCAAATATTAATTTGTACTTAAGCGCCTTTTCCCTATTCTTAACAATAAAATCATGTTCTACCATACTCTTATAATCTAGATAAACATGATGCAGCAATTTTTCTTCTTTATCATAATGCCTAATAGGTATGTTATAGTATGCAGCGAGGCGCGGGGCGAAGATGCCTTCCAAGATGGGGCCCTTAGTACGGTTAAGGTTTAACCGCTTTGCAACAATAGCGCCCATACTAAATGTGTCATCACGGAACAAGGCATGGCACAAAATAACAATGTCAGGGGCACTCAGGTTTCCACAGTTTCCACGCCCAATTAAGCATCTACTAGCAAATATAGCAAAGTAATGTAGAACAGGAAAGTGTATGCTAGTAATTCGTGCGTCGGAAACCTTCCTCGTTTCCCCTACAGCAATGGTATCAATAAACCCATCCACATCGTCACGATGTGGTTCCTCTATGATGCCCGAAAAGGGAAACTTTCAAACCTCAAAATTCATGAAGGGTCATCTCCTTATACTCATCATATAAATAAAAATCCACCGTAGGTGGTGACCTCCTAGAATGGAAATGAAAATTTTGCACAAAGATATTTGTGAGTAAGAGATACTGTTCGCGTTCGTCGCGGAGGAAGTCAGTGAGGCTTGCATTCTCAGCCAACTCATAAAAATCATCATAAATCCCGGCTGCTCTCAAGAAATCATCACAAGGCCATTCACACGGCCGAACCTTCGCGGTGCGAGGCAGATTATATTTGGGCCTCTCTTCTTCTTCACTTTGCTTATCCTTCGAGCTTCGGCTCGAAGAGCCCCTCAAAAATCTCTTCATCTTTTTCTGAAAATTTCTAAAATTTTTAGTAACTTCAAAATAAAAGTGAACCAAACTCAACAAAATTGATAGCAACTACTCCTACAAGTGCCTAGAGACTATATCATGCATTAGAACTACTTGGAACCATATAAATTTGACATGAAAGCTCAAGAACATGGTCACCTAGGCAGCACAAATTTGCAATGAATAAAGCACTAGAACAAAAACTAATTGGACCATTAGAGGAGTCACATACCAAAGAACAATCCCCCAAAGCAGTTTTGTGAATGGAGCTTTGAGCAAGGAGATCGAAAATGGCAGCAAGATAAGCTTGGGCTCGGGTTTGAGCTGGCTAGTGATGTTTTTGGGAGGAAGAAGGAGTGTGCAGTAGCTGGAATAAGTGGAGGGGAGCCACCATGGGCCCACAAGGCAGGGGGCGCGCCCTAGACCCTCGTGGCCAGGTGCTTGCTCCCCCTGCTGTGTTCTCAGTAACAGATATTCTCAAATATTCTAGAAAAAATCATATTTAAATTTCAGGGCATTTGGAGAACTTTTATTTTCGGGGTATTTTTTTATTGCATGGATAATTCAGAAAACAGACAGAAATTACTATTTTTGCTTTATTTAATATAAATAACAGAAAGTAAAAAGAGGGTACAGAGAGTTGTGCTTTCTAAATTCATCGATCTCATGCTCATCAAAAGGAATCCACTAACAAGGTTGATCAAGTCTTGTTAACAAACTCATTTCGAGTTGTATGAAACCGGAGAATTTTCGAATAACACTAGGTTACCTCAACGGGGATATGCACATCCCCAACAATAAGAATATCATATTTGTTCTTGACATTAGGAAGAGGAAATTCAAAACCTCCAATAGTAATTGTTGAAAATTTTCCAATAGAATTGATACTGTGGACTTGAGGTTGTCAACTTATTGCCTCTGGTGCAATCAGTATCAATTCTACTGTGCAGGGGCTGTCATTGATTGCACCAGAGGCAATATCAAAACCTCCAAAAGTGATATTGCCTCTGGTGCAATCAATGACAGCCCCTGCAGTATTCGAAAAGGGTCTTGCAAGAATAATAGACATACTATCGTCCTCGGGAATATCAAGAATAACAAAGTCTGTTAAAATAGTAACGTTTGCAACCACAACAGGCACATCCTCACAAATACCGATAGGTATAGCAGTTGATTTATCAGCCATTTGCAAAGATATTTCAGTAGGTGTCAACTTATTCAAATCAAGTCTACGATATAAATAGAGAGGCATAACACTAACACCGGCTCCAAGATCACATAAAGCAGTTTTAACATAGTTTCTTTTAATGGAGCATGGTATAGTTGGTACTCCTGGATCTCCAAGTTTCTTTGGTATTCCACCCTTAAAAGTATAATTAGCAAGCATGGTGGAAATTTCAGCTTCCGGTATCTTTCTTTTATTAGTAACAATATCTTTCATATATTTAGCATAAGGATTCATTTTAAGCATTTTAGTCAAACGCATACGCAAAAAGATAGGTCTAATCATTTCAGAAAAGCGCTCAAAATCCTCATCATCCTTTTTCTTGGATGGTTTAGGAGGAAAAGGCATGGGTTTCTGAAACCATGGTTCTCTTTCTTTACCATGCTTCCTAGCAGCAAAGTCTCTCTTATCATAACGTTGATTCTTTGATTATGGGTTATCAAGATCAACATCAGGTTCAATTTCTACATCATTACTATTGCTAGGTTGAGCATCAACATGAACATCATCATTAACATTATCATTAGGTTCATGTTCATTACCAGATTGTGTTTCAGCATCAGAAATAGAAATATCATTGGGATTCTCAGGTGTCTCAATAACAGGTTCACTAGAAGCATGCAAAGTCCTATCATTTTTCTTTATCTTCCTTTTAGAAGGACTAGGTACATCAATATTATTTCTCTGAGAATCTTGCTCAATTATCTTAGGATGGCCTTCAGGATACTAGGGTTCCTGAGTCATTTTACCACCTCTAGTCATAACTCTAACAGCATTACCATTTTTCTTACTATTTAATTCATTGAGCAAATCATTCTGAGCTTTAAGTACTTGTTCTACTTGAGTGGTAACCATAGAAGCATGTTTACTAATAAGTTTTAGTTCACATTTAACATTAGCCATATAATCACTCAAGTGTTCAATCATATAAGCATTATGTTTCAATTGTCTACCAACATAAGCAGTAAAATCTTCTTGCTTAACCATAAAGTTATCAAATTCATCTAAGCATTGGCTAGCAAACTTAGTAGGAGGGGTTTCATCTTTATCATATCTATAGAGAGAATTTACCTTCACTACCTGTGTCAGGTTATCAAGACCATGTACTTCTTCAACAGGCGGTAAATTAAGACCATGTATTTCTTCAATAGGAGGTAAATTCTTAACATCTTCAGCTTTAATGCCTTTTTCTTTCATAGATTTCTTTGCCTCTTGCATATCTTTAGGACTGAGAAATAGAACACCCTTTTCTTCGGAGTTGGCTTAGGAGTTGACTCAGGAAGTGTCCAATTATTTTCATTGGTAAACATATTATTCAATAAAATTTCAGCTTCATCTGGTGTTCTTTCCCTGAAAAGAAAACCAGCACAACTATCCAGGTGGTCTCTGGAAGCATCGGTTAGTCCATTATAAAAGATATCAAGTATTTCATTTTTCTTAAGAGGATGATCAGGACAAGCATTAAGTAATTGGAGAAGCCTCCCCCAAGCTTATGGGAGACTATCTTCTTCAATTTGCACAAAATTATATGTTTTGTAACACCCACGATGCGGCTATATCTCCCACGTGTCGGAGCACGACTTAGAGGCATAACCGCATTGTAGGCATGTCGCAAGAGGGGTAATCTTTACACATCCCATGTACTGAATAAGAAAGAGGTACAGAGTTGGCTTACAATCGCCACTTCACACAATACATAAATATAGCATTACATCATCCAGATACAATCAAGGTCCGACTATGGAACCAAAATAAAGACAACCCCAAATGCATAAGATCCCCGATCGCCCCCAACTGGGCTCCACTACTGATCGTCTGGAAAGGAAACGTAGTAATGTCAAGAGTCCTCATCGAACTCCCACTTGAGTTCAGTCGCATCCCCTGGAACGGTATCATCGGCACCTGCATCTAGTTTTGGAAGTAATCTGTGAGTCACGAGGACTAAGCAATCTCACACCCTCGTGATCAAGACTATTTAAGCTTATGGGTAGGAAAAGGTATGTGAGGTGGAGCTGCAGCAAGCACTAGCATATATGGTGGCTAACGTACGCAAATGAGAGGGAGAAGAGAAGGAAAAGCACGTTCGAGAATCTATGATCAAGAAGTGATCCTAGAACTACTTACGTTCAAGCATAACCCGAGACCGTGTTCTCTTCCCGGACTCCGCCAAAAAGAGACCATCACGGCTACACACTCTGTTGATCCATTTTAATTAAGTTAAGTTTCAGGTTTTCTACAACTGGACATTAACAAATTCCAATCTGCCCATAACCGCGGGCACGGCTTTTGAAAGTTCAAAATCCTGCAGGGGTGTTCCAACTTAGCCCATCACAAGCTCTCACGGTCAATGAAGGATATTCCTTCTCCCAGGACGACCCGATCAGACTCGGAATCCCGGTTACAAGACATTTTGACAATGGTAAAATAAGACCAGCAAAGCCGCCCGAATGTGCCGACAAATCCCGATAGGAGCTGCACATATCTCGTTCTCAGGGCACACTGGATGAGCGCTCCGTACAACTAAAAACCAAACCTCAAGTTTCCCCTAGGGGGCGCTGCAAAGGACTCTAGTTTGGACCAACACTCAGGGGAGCATTGGCCCGGGGGTTTAAAATAAAGATGACCCTTGAGTCCGCGGAACCCAAGGGAAAAAGGCTTAAGTGGCAAATGGTAAAACCAAGGTTGGGCCTTGCTGGAGGAGTTTTATTCAAGGCGAACTATCAAGAGGTTCCCATTATAACCCAACCGCGTAAGGAACTCAAAATCAAGGAACATAACACTGGTATGATGGAAACTAGGGTGGCAAGAGTGGAACAAAACACCAGGCATAAGGCCGAGCCTTCCACCCTTTACCAAGTATATAGATGCATTAAAGTAAACAAGATATAATAATTATATCCCAACAATAATCATGTTCCAACAAGGAACAAACTCCAATCTTCACCTGCAACTAGCAACGTTATAAGAGGGGCTGAGCAAAGCGGTAACATAGCCAAACAACGGTTTGCTAGGACAAGGTGGGTTAGAGGTTTGACATGGCAATATTGGAGGCATGATAGAGCATGTGGTAGGTATCGAGGCATAGACATAGCAATAGAGCGAGCAACTAGCAAGCAAAGATAGAAGTGATTTCGAGGGTATGGCCATCTTGCCTGCAAAGTTCTCCGAGTTGACGTAAGCTTGATCCTCGTAAGCGTAATCAACGGGTTCCTCGATCACGTACTCGTCTCCCGGCTCTACCCAAAGCAAGAAAACAAGCAAATGAAACAACAATCAACCACAGTGCAATGCGCAAGCAACATGATGCAAAACATGGCATGATATGCGGGATGTGATATGCAATGCATATGCATGCTACGGAAGGAAAAGATTGAATCAGGCCTCAACTTGGAAAACTAAGAGTGCTGCTAGAAAGATGAGTTTATTTTGGTCGAAATCGATATAAAGATCACTGGAATCGGATGCACGGTTTGCAAATGGCAAGCAAAACAATAATGGCACTATTCTGCGATTAACAGCACGATGCCATCTAAAATGCAACACGAAACTAAGCTACTGCACTCTAACATAGCAACAAATCACATGGCAGTGATCCACTCAAGATTCTTGACAAAAGATGAACACTGAGCTATGGCTAAATCACACAATAGAAGGTTCAAACAAGCATGGCAAAAGTGCAAAAGATATCAGGTTCACAGACTTAGTGAAAATAACAACATGCCAGGAATTAACATCAGGAAGCAATGTTTAGAGCAAGTTATCAACATGCTACAGGAACATACCATGGAAAAGCAAGGCATGGCATGAAAATACTCAAAGCATATAACAAAAGTCCCTTACGGACCATAAGCCAAAATGGATCAGAAAAGATGATGGTACCCATGTAAAGATAGCAAGTTTCGTTAACAGATTCAGACTTAGCAGAAAACTGGACATGGCATAAACAGAGTTATGTAGGCATGTTTGCGAGCTCGATGCACTCACCACAAGGCATTGCATGAAAAACTAATCATAGAACCAGCAAGAATACATGATCAAGTAGCTAACCATGGCAAGAACAATCTCATAGCATGCATGGATCAACTACAACAACCTCGGCAAAATTGATTAACACGTAAACAATTTGCCAGGAACATTTTATAGCAAAAGTAGAGCAAGTTTGAGTCATGCTAGGGTACTCCATAATTGCAAAAAAGACATGGATGGATAGAACATAACAATATCTCAAAATCATCCTTAATGAACATGCTCAAAAGAGGCATGGATCACTCTGTAGCAACATGAATACAAGGCATAAAAATAACATCAAGGAAATGACTTAGAAGAATTCTAAGTCCCTGAAAACAGCAACATCACGAGAGCTACTTTGCATGCTTGTGCTAGTCACCACATTGATCACAAAAATACATGGCATACACCCCTGTAGAGATGGCATAGGATAGCCCAAAACACATGTAGGGATCAAGTTCATAGGAGGCACACATTAATCATGGCAAAAATGACAAATGTCCATAATCTGATAAGAAACAGAAACTAACATTACATAACACTATGGCAACAGCATTTAGGGCATCAAGATGGACTCAAACAAGCATGGTTCAATGTAACAAAATGAAGAGCACATCCAGACGAACAATTTGATATATTACACGCCCAAAACGGAGCTATGGATGCACAGTTATGATGCGATGAACATGCCATAAAAATAACCAGAAAAAGGACTTAGGGAAAATTCCGAAGTCAACCTAGGGTTTTACTGTAGCCATATCTGGATGCACTCGAATCGAGGAATGTCGGAGCTCTCGCCGGAGCTCGCAGCGGGGCCGGAGTTCACCGGGGTCGCCGGATCTGGCCGTGGTCAGGCGCGGGGCCGAGCGCGGCGGCGAGGGGCGCGCGCGCCGGCGGAGAGGCGCACCGCGGCGTTACTCCGGGACGGAGGCGGCGGTCGAGGCGGCGGCCGGCGGATGGAGGCGGTGAGACCGGGCGGCGGGGCGGTCGAAGCCGGGCGGCGACACGGCGAGGGAGGCGGCGCGGGGCGTGGTCGCGGGCAGCGGGGAGGCGCGCGGGCCAGGCGGGCCGCGGCGGCGGGGGCAACACGCGGGACAGGTGGCGGTGCGCGATAGGTCAGGCGGCAGCGGCGGACGCGTCCGGCTTCGCCCGGACGGGTCCGGCGGCGGTGGAGGGTGGAGTTAGGGTTTGGCCTGCGCGAAAAATCTGGGAGGGGCACATATTTATAGGTAGAGGGAGCTAGGAGACTCCAAATGGAGTGCGGTTTTCGTCCACGCGATCGTGGTCGAACGAACGAGAGGATGGAGGGGGTTAGGTGAGTTTTGGGACACTTTGGAGGGGTGTTGGGCTGCAACACACACGAGGCCTTTACGGTTCCTCGGTTAAATGTTGGGGTATCAAACGAAGTCCAAATGGCACGAAACTTGACAGGCGGTCCACCGGTAGTATACCAAGGCCGCTTGGCAAGTCTCGGTCCAATCCGAGAACGTTTAACACCCGCACACGAAAAGAGGTAAAAGGAGACGCGGAAGGACGTAGGAGTGCCAGAATGCAAAACGGACAACGGGGAAAATGCTCGGATGCATGAGACGAACACGTATGCAAATGCGATGCACATGATGACATGATATGAGATGCATGACATGGACAAAAGGAAAACGGAAACAAAACCCAACCATGAGGGAATATCTGACTTAGTTCCGAAAATGGCAAGAGTTGGAATACAAATATGGCAAGTTACATACGGGGCGTTACATATTTTCCTTAAAGCAGCTTGTTTCTTATGAGCAGGGAAATATTTAGCACAGAAGTAATAAATCATATCCTAGGGACTATGCACACAACCAGGATCAAGAGAATTAAACCATATCTTAGCATCACCCTTTAATGAGAACGGAAATATCTTAAGGATATAATAGTAGCGAGTTTTCTCATCATTAGTGAACAGGGTGGCTATATCATTTAATTTAGTAAGATGTGCCACAACAGTTCTAGATTCATAGCCATAGAAAGTATCAGATTCAACTAAAGTAATTATCTCAGGATCAACAGAGAAATCATAATCCTTATCAGTAACAAAGATAGGTGAAGTAGCATAAGCAAGATCATATTTCATTCTAGCATTCAAAGTTTTTTGTTTCAGCTTAGCTAAAAGTTTCTTAAGATCACTCCTATCATTGCAAGCAAGAAAGTCTCTTGCAGTTTCTTCATCCATAACATAACCCTCAGGAATAACAGGCAATTCATATCTAGGGGAGAATCTTCATCATCACTTTCATCAATATTATCAGTTTCAATAATTTCATTCTCTCTAGCCCTAGCAAGTTGTTCATCAAGAAATTCACCAAGTGGCATAGTAGTATCAAGCATAGAAGTAGTTTCATCATAAATATCATGCATAGCAGAAGTGGCATCATCAATAACATGCGACATATCAGAATGAATAGCAGGTGTAGGTGTCGCAAGTTTACTCATAACAAAAGGTGAATCAAGGTCAGAGCTAGATGGCAGTTCCTTACCTCCCCTCGTAGTTGAGGGATAGATCTTGGTTCTTTGATCTTTCAAGTTCTTCATAATGATAAGCAGATATAAATCCCAAGTGACTCAAAGAATAGAGCTATGCTCCCCGGTAACGACACCAGAAAATAGTCTTGATAACCCACAAGTATAGGGGATCGCAACAGTTTTTGAGGGTATAGTATTCAACCCAAATTTATTGATTCGGCACAAGGGGAGCCAAAGAATATTCTCAAGTATTAGCAGCTGAGTTGTCAATTCAACCACATCTGGAAACTTAATATCTGCAGCAAGGTATTTAGTAGAAAAGTAATATGATAGTAGTGGTAAAAGGTAACGATAGCAAAAGTAATATTTTTGGTGTTTTATAGTGATTGTAACAATAGCAACGGAAAAGTAAATAAGCGAAGAACAAAATATGGAAAGCTCATAGGCAATGGATCGGTGATAGAGAATTATGCCGGATGGGATCGATCATGTAACAGTCATAACCTAGGGTGACACAGAACTAGCTCCAGTTCATCAATGTAATGTAGGCATGTATTCCAAATATAGTCATACATGCTTATGGAAAGAACTTGCATGACATCTTTTGTCCTACCCTCCCGTGGCAGCGGGGTCCTATTGGAAACTAAGGGATATTAATGCCTCCTTTTAATAGAGTACCGGACCAAAGCATTAACACGTAGTGAATACATGAACTCCTCAAACTACGGTCATCACCGGGAGTGGTCCCGACTATTGTCACTTCGGAGTTGCTGGATCATAACACATAGTAGGTGACTATAGACTTGCAAGATAGGATCAAGAACTCTCATATATTGATGAAAACATAATAGGTTCAGATCTGAAATCATGGCACTCGGGCCCTAGTGACAAGCATTAAGCATAGCAAAGTCATAGCAACATCAATCTCAGAACATAGTGGATACTAGGGATCAAACCCTAACAAAACTAACTCGATTACATGATAAATCTCATCCAACCCATCACCGTCCAGCAAGCCTACGATGGAATTACTCGCACACGGCGGTGAGCATCATGAAATTGGTGATGGAGGAAGGTTGTTGATGATGATGGCGACGGATTCCCCTCTCCGGAGCCCCGAACAGAGTCCAAATCAGCCCTCCTGAGAGAGTTTAGGGCTTGGCGGCGGCTTCATATCCTAAAATGTGATGAATCCTTCTCCTTGTTTTTTTTCTCCCCAAAAGTGAATATATGGAGTCAGGGTTGAGGTCGGTGGAGCATCAGGGGGCCCACGAGGCAGGGGGGCGCGCCCAGGGGGGTAGGGCGCGCCCCCCACCCTCGTGGATAGGTGGAGGCCCCCCTGACATGGATCTTCCTTCCAGTATTTTATATATATTCCACAATAATTCTCCATTGATTTTCAGGTCATTCTGAGAACTTTTATTTCTGCACAAAAATAACACCATGGCAATTCGGCTGAAAACAACGTCAGTCTGGGTTAGTTCCATTCAAATCATGCAAGTTAGAGTCCAAAACACTGGCAAAAGTGTTTGGAAAAGTAGATATGACGGAGACATATCAGTCTTGTCTGAATCACGATCTTCAGACTCTTCATCTTCTTCCATAGTATCATCAACCGCAGCTGACGTGGAGGTGGCAGGATGACCAGATGCCTCAGCTTCATCATTGGTCCAGGTGCTGTGCATTGCTACCTCTTGAGCATGCGTTGGTTTTTCCCTTGAATAGGAAAGGGTGATGCAGCAAAGTAGCGTAAGTATTTCCCACAATTTTTGAGAACCAAGGTATCAATCCAGTAGGAGACAACGCTCAAGTCACCTAGTACCTGCACAAACAATCAAGAACCTCGCAACCAACGCGATAAAGGGGTTGTCAATCCCTTCACGGTCACTTGCGAAAGTGAGATCTGATAGAGATAGTAAGATAAATATTTTTGGTATTTTGTTGTCTAGATTGGAAAGTAAAGATTGCAAAATACTAAACGAGATGCGATAATAAAAGAGATGCAATATAATAAGAAAGAGACCCGGGGGCCATAGGTTTCACTAGTGGCTTCTCTCATGATAGCATGTATTACGGTGGGTGAACAAATTACTGCCGAGCAATTGATAGAAAAGTACATAGTTATGAAGATATCTAAGGCAATGATCATGAATATAGGCATCACGTCCATGTCAAGTAGATCGAAACAATTCTGCATCTACAACTATTACTCTACACATCGACCGCTATCCAACATGCATCTAGAGTATTAAGTTCATAAGAACAGAGTAACACATTAGGCAAGATGACATGATGTAGAGGGATAAACTCAAGCAATATGATATAAACCCCATCTTTTTATCCTCGATGGCAACAATACAATACGTGCCTTGCTGCCCCTACTATCACTGGGAAAGGACACCACAAGATTGAACCCAAGCTAAGCACTTCTCCCATTGCAAGAAAGATCAATATAGTAGGCCAAACTAAACCGATAATTCGAAGAGACTTGCAAAGATATCAAATCATGCATATAAGAATTCAGAGAATAACCAAATAATATTCATAGATAATCAAGTTCATAAACCCACAATTCATTGGATCTCGGCAAACACACCGCAAAAGAGTATTACATCGAATAGATCTCCAAGAACATCGAGGAGAACTTTGTATGGAAGATCAAAGAGATAGAAGAAGCCATCTAGCTAATAACTATGGACCCGAAGGTATGTGGTAAACTACTCGCGCTTCATTAGAGAGGCAATGGTGTTGATGTAGAAGCCCTCCGTGATCGATTCCCCCTCCGACAGATCACCGGAAAAGGCCCCAAGATGGGATCTCACGGGTACAGAAGGTTGCAGTGGTGGAAAAGTGGTTTTGTGGATCCCCCTGATGTTTCTAGGGTATAAGGGTATATATAGGCTAAATAAGTACGTCGGTGGAGCTCCGTAGGGCCCACGAGGGTGGGGGGCGTGCCTACCCCCCTGGGCGCGTGCTCCTGCCTCGTGGCCGCCTCACGGAGTTCCAGACATCCACTCCAATTCTCCTGGTTTGCTTTCGTTCCAAGAAAGATCATTGCGAAGGTTTCATTCTGTTTGGATTCCGTTTGGTATTCCTTTTCTGCGACACACTGAAATAGGCAAAAAAAATATAAACTGGCACTAGGCCTCCGGTTAATAGGTTAGTCCCAAAAATAATATAAAAGAGCATATTAAATCCCATTAAAATCCAGAACAGATAATATAATAGCATGGAACAATCAAAAATTATAGATACGTTGGAGACGTATCAAGCATCCCCAAGCTTAATTCCTGCTCATCCTCGAGTAGGTAAATGATAAAAACAGAATTTTTGATGTGGAATGCTACCTAACATATTTATCAATGTAATTTTCTTTACTGTGGCATGAATGTTCAAATCCAAAAGATTCAAGACAAAAGTTTAATATTGACATAAAAATAATAATACTTCAAGCATACTAACAAAGTAATTATGTCCTCTCAAAATAACATGGCCAAAGAAAGTTCATCCCTACAAAATCATATAGTTTGGTCATGCTCCATCTTCGTCACACAAAATACTCAAATCATGCACAACCCCGATGACAAGCCAAGCAATTGTTTCATACTTTAGTAATCTCAAACCTTTTCAACTTCACGCAATACATGAGCGTGAGCCATGGACATAGCACTATAGGTGGAATAGAGTGGTGGTTGTGGAGAGGACAAAAAGGAGGAAGATAGTCTCACATCAACTAGGCGTATCAATGGGCTATGGAGATGCCCATCAATAGATGTCAATGTTAGTGAGTAGGAATTGCCATGCAATGGATGCACTAGAGCTATAAATGTATGAAATCTCAACAAAAGAAACTAAGTGGGTGTGCATCCAACTTACTTACTCATGAAGACCTAAGGCATTTGAGGAAGCCCATCATTGGAATATGCAAGCCAAGTTCTATAATGAAAATTTCCCACTAGTATATGAAAGTGACAAAATAAGAGACTCTCTATCATGAAGATCATGGTGCTACTTTGAAGCACAAGTGTGGAAAAAGGATAGTAGCATTGTCCCTTCTCTCTTTTTCCCTCATTTTTTTATTTTTCCCTTTTTTTTGGGCCTTCTCTTTTTTTGGCCTTTCTCTTTTTTAATTCCTCACATTGACAATGCTCTAATAATGATGATCATCACACTTCTATTTATTTACAACTCAAAGATTACAACTCGATACTTAGAAAAAAAATATGACTCTATATGCGTGCCTCCAGCGGTATACTGGGATGTGAAATGAATCAAGAGTGACATGTATGAAAAAATTATGAATGGTGGCTTTGCCACAAATACGATGTCAACTACATGATCATGCAAGGCAATATGACAATGATGGATCGTGTCATAATAAACAGAATGGTGGAAAGTTGCATGGCAATATATCTCGGAATGGCTATGGAAATGCCATAATAGGTAGGTATGGTGGCTGTTTTGAGGAAGATAAATGGTGGGTTTATGGTACCGGCGAAAGTTGCGCGGTACTAGAGAGGTTAGCAATGGTGGAAGGGTGAGAGTGCGTATAATCCATGGACTCACCATTAGTCATAAAGAACTCACATACTTATTGCAAAAATCTACAAGTCATCAAAAACCAAGCACTACGCGCATGATCCTAGGGGGATAGATTGGTAGGAAAAGACCATCGCTCGTCCCCGACTACCACTCATAAGGAAGACAATAAAAGAAATACCTCATGATTCAAATTTGTTACACAACGGTTACCATACGTGCATGCTATGGGACTTGCAAACCTCAACACGAGTATTATTATACGTGCATGCTTCAAATTACTCAACTAGCATGACTCTAATATTACCATCCTCGTGTCTCAAAACAATCATCAAGTATCAAACTTCTCCTACTATTCAACGCACTTTATATGAAAGTTTTTATTATACCCATCTTGGATGCCCATCATATTAGGACTTGGTTTATCGCCAAAGCAAATTACCATGCTGTTCTAAAAGACTATTAAAATAGTATAAGTGAAGCATGAGAGATCAATAATTTCCATAAAATAAAACCACCACCGTGCTCTAAAAAGATATAAGTGAAGCACTAGAGCAAAATTGTATAGCTCAAAAAATATAAGTGAAGCACATAGAGTATTCTAATAAATTCTTATTCATGCGTGTATCTCCCAAAAGGTGTGTACAGCAAGGATGATTGTGGTAAACTAAAAAGCAAAGACTCAAATCATACAAGACACTCCAAGCAAAACACATATCATGTGGTGAATAAAAATATAGCCTCAAGTAAAGTTACCGATAGACGAAGACGAAAGAGGGGATGCCTTTCGGGGCATCCCCAAGCTTAGGCTTTTGGTTGTCCTTGAATTTTACCTTGGGGTGCCTCGGGCATCCCCAAGCTTAGGCTCTTACCACTCCTTGTTCCAAAATCCATCAAATCTTTACCGAAAAACTTGAAAACTTCACAACACAAAACTCAACAGAAAATCTCGTGAGCTCTGTTAGTATAAGAAAATAAACCACCACTTTAAGGTACTGTAACTAATTCATTCTTTATTTATATTGGTGTTAAACCTATTGTATTCCAACTTCTCTATGGTTCATACCCCCCGATACTAGCCACAGATGCATCAAAATAAGCAAACAACACGCGAAAAACAGAATCTGTCAAAAACAGAACAGTCTGTAGCAACCTGAAGGTTTCAAATACTTATGTAACTCCAAAAATTCTTAAAAATTAGGACGACCAGGAAAATTTGTATACTGATCTACTGCAGTTGTAATTGGTATTTTATCGCCCTTTGGTAAAAAAATGAAAATCATTTCCGTGAGCGCATACATTCTGTTTTTATCAGCAAGATCAAACAACAATCACCCAAGAAGATCCTAAAGGCTTTACTTGGCACAATCACTAATTAAAAAAACACAATAATAACATAGGCTAGATAAATTATTTATTACTAAACAGGAACTAAAAGTAAAGAACAAAAATAAAATTGGGTTGCCTCCCAACAAGCGCTATCGTTTAGTGATGACCCACAAGTATAGGGGATCTATCGTAGTCCTTTCGATAAGTAAGAGTGTCGAACCCAACAAGGAGCAGAAGGAAATGATAAGCGGTTTCCAGCAAGGTATTCTCTGCAAGTACTGAAATAAGCGGTAACAGATAGTTTTGTGATAAGATAATTTGTAACGAGCAACAAGTAACAAAAGTAAATAAGGTGCAGCAAGGTGGCCCAATCCTTTTTGTAGCAAAGGACAAGCCTGGACAAACTCTTATATGATGTAAAGCGCTCCCGAGGACACATGGGAATATCTTCAAGCTAGTTTTCATCACGCTCATATGATTCGCGTTCGGTACTTTGATAATTTGGTATGTGGGTGGACCGGTGCTTGGGTACTGCCCTTACTTGGACAAGCATCCCACTTATGATTAACCTCTATTGCAAGCATCCGCAACTACAACAAAAGTACTAAGGTAAACCAAACCATAGCATGAAACATATGGATCCAAATCAGCCCCTTACGAAGTAACGCATAAACTAGGGTTTAAGCTTCTGTCACTCTAGCAACCCATCATCTACTTATTACTTCCCAATGCCTTCCTCTAGGCCCAAATAATGGTGAAGTGTCATGTAGTCGACGTTCACATAACACCACTAGAGGAGAGACAACATACATCTCATCAAAATATCGAACGAATACCAAATTCACATGACTAGTAATAGCAAGACTTCTCCCATGTCCTCACGAACAAAAGTAACTACTCACGAAGCAAAAACATGTTCATAATCAGAGGGGTATTAATATGCATACAGGATCTGAACATATGATCTTCCACCAATTAAACCAACTAGCATCAACTACAAGGAGTAATTAACACTACTAGCAACCTACTAGCACCAATCCCGAACTTGGAGACAAGAATTGGATACAAGAGATGAACTAGGGTTTTGAGATGAGATGGTGCTGATGAAGATGTTGATGGAGATTGCCCTCTCCCGATGAGAGGAGCGTTGGTGATGACGATGGCGATGATTTCCCCCTCCGGGAGGGATGTTTCCCTGGCAGAATAGCTCCGCCAGAGCCCTAGATTGGTTCCGCCAAGGTTCTGCCTCGTGGCGGCGGAGTTTCGTCCGAGAAGATGGCTTATGATTTTTTCCCATCGAAAGACTCCATATAGCAGAAGATGGTCACCGGAGGGCCACCAGGGGGCCCACAAGGTAGGGGGCGCACCTAGGGGGTACGGCGCGCCCCCACCCTTGTGGGCAGGGTGTGGCCCCCTGGTGAAGTTCTTGCTCTCAGTATTTTTTATATATTTGGAAAACATCTTCCGTGAAGTTTCAGGACTTTTGGAGTTGTGCAGAATAGGTCTCTAATATTTGCTTCTTTTTCAGCCTAGAATCCCAGCTACCAGCATTCTCCCTCTTTATGTAAACCTTGTAAAATAAGAGAGAATAGGCATAAGTATTGTGACATAATGTGTAATAACAGCCCATAATGCAATAAATATCGATATAAAAGCATGATGCGAAATGGACGTATCAACTCCCCCAAGCATAGACCTCGCTTGTCCTCAAGCGAAAAGCCGAAATTGAAAAATATGTCCACATGTTTAGAGATAGAGGTGTCGATAAAAATAAAATACATACATGAGGGCATCATGATCATTCTTAGAACCGCAACTTGTATAATTCTTGTCATATGATCTCTAATGCTAGAGTAATAATTCAATCATAATATCAAGTATGAATTGTAAACTTCATTGAAAACTAACAATCTACAATCTCAGTCATTGAAGCAATTGCAATTTATCATAACATAGGAAAGAGTCAATGTATAAGAGCTTTTCAGCAAGTCCACATACTCAACTATCATATAATCTTTCACAATTGCTGGCACTCACGCAATACTTATGGGTATGGAGTTTTAATCGGACACAGAGAAAGATAGGGGCTTATAGTTTTGCCTCCCAACGTTTTACCTCAAGGTTAATGTCAATAGTAATAGTTCATGAGAACTCACATCCAATTAGCCATATATACTAGGATCTTTCCAACATATTGTGTTTGCCAAAGGATAAAGTGTAAAAAGGAAGGGTGAAAATCACCATGAATCTTATTCACTATAGGAGATAAAAGTAAAAGATAGGCCCTTTGTAGAGGGAAGCAGAGGTTGTCATGCGCTTTTATGGTTGGATGCACAAAATCTTAATGCGAAAGGACGTCACTTTATATTGCCACTTGTGATATGGACCTTTATTATGCAGTCTGTCGCTTTTATTACTTCCATATCACACGATCGTATAAAGCTTATTTCCTCCACACCAATCAATCATACATATTTAAAGAGCAATTTTTATTGCTTGCACCGATGACAACTTACTTCATGGATCTTACTCAATCCATAGGTAGATATGGTGGACTCTTATGCCAAGACTAGTTTGAGGGTGTTCGGAAGCACAAGTAGTATCTCTACTTGATGCAATGAATTTGGCTAGCATGAGGGGGAAATGCAAGCTCATCATGTTGGAAGATCCAAGACAATATAATTCATCTCAAATGTAAGAAAACATAACCCATTACGTTGTCTTCCTTATCCAATGTCAACTCTTTAGCATGTCATATTTTAATGAGTGCTCACAATCATAAAAGATGTCCAAGATTGTATATTTATATGTGAAGACCTCTCTTTATTTATTACTTCCTATTAATTGCAACGATGACCAAAACTGTGTTTGTCAACCCTCAACAACTTTTATTCATCATAATCTTTCTGCTCATTACTCTCCATAAGACTCACATGATCTCTTTGTTTCTTTTTATTTCTTTCTCTTTTCTTTTATTCACTTAGGATCATGGCAAAATAATCAAGCCCTTGACTCAACACTAATCGTTATTATATAGCTGACGGACCCGATTACATAGAAGGATAATAAAGCAAAACTCACGACTAGATCATACTAAGAACTTTTATTCTACTAGATCAAGATATTGCCAAAAGGATCGAACTAAGAAAAACGGTAAAGATAAAAGTGATGGTGATACGATACCGGGGCACTCCCCCAAGCTTGGCAGTTGCCAAGTGGAGTGCCCATACCAGATACTCAATTCTTATTTGTTGGTGGAGACGGTGGTGATTTTGTTGACGGCGTAGGCTTGTCGTCCTTCTTCCAAGGCATAGGCTCACCATCATAGAAAGATGACAGAGTCTCTGGGATCCTCAAATCTGCAGCCAAACTCATCCTTTTGAATCTATATTCATACTCACAGTTTTGGTTTTGCAAGTCATAGATTTGAGCTTGAAGGTGCTCAATTTTCTCGTGAAGCTTGAAGATGGTCTCCCCGATGTTGTCGGCATCCAGCTTGTGTTTGTTGGTGAATTCTGCGATCATCATGTGGTTCGAGTTGAGTCCACGCTCCACCATCCCCTGACACTTGAAAACTTGTTGCTCCATTGCTTCGAGCCTCGTCTCTACGCTTCCGGTCCCCTTCGGTCCCTCAGCATCATGGATGTGCAGCAACCCATCACGCATCTCAATGGTTTGAGGGTGTCGCTGCACCTCTGCGAGGTAAGGGTTGATGAACTTCTCAAAGAACTTGTCCTTGGGAGCACTTGGAGACGCCATGATAATCTAGATCTGTCAAAAAAACAGCTCGAAACAAAGACAAGAGATTTTTGCGTGATACGAGAGTTAAAACCCCTGGGAGATTATATAATGAATTTTTACTGACCAAAATACGTGTCGTGTACGAAAACGGAGTCCGGAGAGCACACGAGGTGCCCACGAGGTAGGGGGCGCGCCCAGTAGGGTAGGGCGCGCCCTCCACCCTCATGGAGGCCTCGTGTCCTTCCCGGACTGCTTCTTATTTTTATATTTCTCTAATTATTCCAAAATGGAGAAATATTGCCTTAAAAATCGTTTTGGAGTCGGTTTACTTACCATACCACATACCTATTCCTTTTCGGAGTCTGAAACGTTCCGGAAAGTGTCCCTTATGTATTCCTCCGGGGTTACGGTTTCAATAACATTGGTTTCAACATTTATGGGATTACCTGAGATATAGTGTTTGATTCTTTGACCGTTCACCACCTTCGATTTGTGCCTTCGAAGTTGTTGATTTTTATGGCACCGGAACGGTAGACCTCCTCGATAACGTAAGGACCTTCCCATTTAGAGAGAAGTTTTCCTGCAAAAAATCTTAAACGAGAGTTGTATAGCAATACATAATCACCTACATTAAACTCACGCTTTTGTATCCTTTTGTCATGCCATCTTTTAACTTTTTCTTTAAACAACTTGGCATTTTCGTAGGCTTGGGTTCTCCATTCACCAAGTGAGCTAATATCAAATAACCTCTTCTCACCGGCAAGTTTAAAATCATAATTAAGTTCTTTAATAGCCCAATAAGCCTTGTGTTCTAGTTCGAGAGGTAAGTGACATGCTTTTCCATAGACCATTTTATATGGAGTAATACCCATAGTTCGAGAGGTAAGTTTCTTGGACCAATTATTTCTAGACCTATTAACAGTCTTTTGCAAAATTAATTTGAGTTCTCTATTACTCAATTATACTTGACCACTAGACTGAGGGTGATAAGGAGATGCGATTCTATGATCAACATCACATTTAGCAAGCATTTTACGAAAAGCACCATGAATAAAATGTGAACCACCATCAGTCATTAAATATCTAGGGACTCCAAATCTTGGAAAAATAACTTCTTTAATCATTTTAATAGAAGTGTTATGATCATCACTACTAGTTGGAATAGCTTCTACCCACTTAGTTGTTGGGGAACGTAGCATCAATTCAAAATTTTCCTACGTGTCACCAAGATCATCTATGGAGTCATCTAGCAACGAGGTAGGAGTGGATCTACATACCCTTGTAGATCGCGCGCGGAAGCGTTCAAGAGAACGGGGTTGATGGAGTCGTACTCGTCGTGATCCAAATCACCGATGATCCTAGCGCCGAACGGACGGCGCCTCCGCGTTCAACACACGTACGGAACGGAGACGTCTCCCATGCCTTGATCTAGCAAGGAGGAGGGAGAGGTTGATGGAGATCCAACAGCACGACGGCGTGGTGGAAGTAGCGGGATTCCAACAGGGCTTCGCTAAGCGCTGCGGGAGGAGGGAGATGTGTCACGGGAGGGAGAGGGAGGCGCCAGGCCTTAGGTATGGTTGCTCCTCCTTTTCCCCACTATATATAGGGCCAAGGGAGAGGGGGGAGGCGCAGCCCTTTCCCCTTCCTCCAAGGAAGGGTGCGGCCAAGGGGGGGGGAGGAGTCCATCCTTCCCAAGGCACCTCGGAGGTGCCTTCCCCCTTTAGGACTCTCCCCTTTTTTCTCTCTCTTGGCGCATGGGCCTCTTGGGGCTGGTGCCCTTGGCCCATATATGCCAAGGCACACCCCCTACAGCCCATGTGCCCCCCCGGGGGAGGTGGACCCACCCGGTGGACCCCCGGGACCCTTCCGGTGGTCCGGGTACAATACCGGTGACCCCGAAACTTGTCCCGATGGCCGAAATAGCACTTCCTATATATAATTCTTTACCTCCGGACCATTCCGGAACTCCTCGTGATGTCCGGGATCTCATCCGGGACTCCGAACAACTTTCGGATTACCGCATACTAATATCTCTATAACCCTAGCGTCACCGAACCTTAAGTGTGTAGACCCTACGGGTTCGGGAAGCATGCAGACATGACCGAGACGTTCTCCGGTCAATAACCAACAGCGGGATCTGGATACCCATGTTGGCTCCCACATGTTCCACGATGATCTCATCGGATGAACCACGATGTCAAGGACTTAATCAATCCCGTATACAATTCCCTTTGTCTAGCGGTATTGTACTTGCCCGAGATTTGATCGTCGGTATCCCTATACCTTGTTCAATCTCGTTACCGGCAAGTCTCTTTACTCGTTCCGTAACACATCATCCCGTGATCAACTCTTTGGTCACATTGTGCATATGATGATGTCCTACCGAGTGGGCCCAGAGATACCTCTCCGTTTACACGGAGTGACAAATCCCAGTCTCGATTCGTGCCAACCCAACAGATACTTTCGGAGATACCCGTAATGCACCTTTATAGTCACCCAGTTACGTTGTGACGTTTGATACACCCAAAGCATTCCTACGGTACCCGGGAGTTGCACAATCTCATGGTCTAAGGAAATGATACTTGACATTAGAAAAGCTATAGCATACGAACTACACGATCTAGTGCTATGCTTAGGATTGGGTCTTGTCCATCACATCATTCTCCTAATGATGTGATCCCGTTATCAACGACATCCAATGTCCATGGTTAGGAAACCGTAACCATCTATTGATCAACGAGCTAGTCAACTAGAGGCTTACTAGGGACATGGTGTTGTCTATGTATCCACACATGTATCTGAGTTTCCTATCAATACAATTATAGCATAGATAATAAACGATTATCATGAACAAGGAAATATAATAATAACCAATTTATTATTGCCTCTAGGGCATATTTCCAACAGTCTCCCACTTGCACTAGAGTCAATAATCTAGTTCACATCGCCATGTGATTAACACTCACAGGTCACATCTCCATGTGACTAACACCCAAGAGTTTACTAGAGTCAGTAGTCTAGTTCACATCACTATGTGATTAACACTCAATGAGTTTTAGGTTTGATCATGTTGCTTGTGAGAGAGGTTTTAGTCAACGGGTCCGAACCTTTCAGATCCGTGTGTGCTTTACAAATCTCTATGTCATCTCCTAGATGTAGCTACCACGTTCTATTTGGAGCTATTCCAAATAACTGTTCTACTTGGAGCTATTCTAAATTGTTGCTCCATTATATGCATCTGGTATCTCTACTCAGAGCTATCCGGATAGGTGTTAAGCTTGCATCGACGTAACTCTTTACGTCGAACTCTTTTACCACCTCCATAATCGAGAAAAGTTCCTTAGTCCACTAGTTACTAAGGATAACTTTGACCGCTGTCCTGTGATCCATTCTTGGATCACTCTTGTACCCCTTGACTGACTCATGGCAAGGCACACTTCAGGTGCGGTACACAGCATAGCATACTGTAGAGCCTATGTCTTAAGCATAGGGGATGACCTTCATCCTTTTCTCTCTATTCTGCTGTGGTCGAGCTTTAAGTCTTAACTTCATACCTTACAACTCAGGCAAGAATTCCTTCTTTGACTGATCCATCTTGAACACCTTCAAGATCATGTCAAGGTATGTGCTCATTTGAAAGTACTATTAAGCGTTTTGATCTATCCTTATAGATCTTGATGCTCAATGTTCAAGTAGCTTAATCCAGGCTTTCCATTGAAAAACACTTTCCAAATAACCCTATATGCTTTCCAGAAATTCTACGTCATTTCTGATCAACAACATATATTCATCAGAAATTCTATAGTGCTCCCACTCACTTCTTTGGAAATACAAGTTTCTCATAAACCTTGTATAAACCCAAAATCTTTGATCATCTCATCAAAGCATACATTCCAACTCCGAGATGCTTACTCCAGTCCTTAGAAGGATTGCTGGAGCTTTGCATACTTATTAGCATCTTTCAGGATTGACAAAACCTTCCGGTTGTATCACATACAACCTTTCCTCAAAAAAACGTCGAGGAAACAATGGTTTGACACCCTATCTGCAAGATTTCATAAATAATGCAGTAATCGCTAATATAATTCCAACAGACTCTTAGCATCGCTACGAGTGAGAAAATCTCATCGTAGTCAACTCCTTGAACTTGTCGGAAAACATCTTAATGACAAGTCGAGCTTTCTTAATGGTGACATTTACCATCATTGTCTGTCTTCCTTTTAAAATCCATCTACATTTAACAGCCTTACGACCATCAAGTAGGTCATCCTAAAAGTAATGCCTCAAATCATAGAAGAACTTTTTCTTTTGCTGGTATGTGAAACTAGGTGGTATAAACTTAGCAACAATGTAATTAGCATAATCAACATAACATGGAGCAGTATGAGAAGCATTTATGACATTTAATTGCTCATCAGGAAAGCTATCATCAATAGGTAGTGGGTCATCAAGCACATTTTCTAACCTAGACAAGTTGTCTGCAACGGGGTTCTCAGCTCCCTTTCTATCAACAATATGTAAGTCAAATTCTTGTAGCAAGAGAACCCATCTAATAAGTCTAGGTTGAGCATCTTTCTTTTCCATAAGATATTTAATAGCAGCATGATCAGTGTGAATAGTTACTTTAGAATCAACAATATAAGGTCTAAACTTATCACAAGCAAATACAACTGCTAAGAATTCTTTTTCAGTAATAGCATAATTTCTTTGAGCATTGTCTAGAGTTTTACTAGCATATTGAATAACATTTAGTTTCTTATCAACTCTTTGTCCTAGAACATCACCTACAGCATAATCACTAGCATCACACATAATTTCAAAGGGTAAATTCCAATTAGGTGGCTGAACAATAGGTGCAGAGATCAATGCTTTCTTAAGTATTTCAAATGCTTCTACACAATCATCATCAAAGACAAATGGTATATCTTTTTGTAATAAATTAGTCAGAGGCTGAGAAATTTTCGAGAAGTCCTTAATGAACCTCCTATAAAAACCGGCATGACCAAGGAAACTTCTTATACCTTTGATGTCCTTGGGACATGGCATCTTTTCAATAGCATCAACCTTGGCTTTATCAACTTCAATACCTCTCTCAGAAACTTTATGCCCCAAGACAATACCTTCATTAACCATAAAGTGGCACTTTTCCCAATTCAATACAAGATTAGTTTCTTCACATCTCTGCAAAACTCGATCAAGCTTGCTCAAGCAATCATCAAAATAAGATCCATAGATGGAAAAGTTGTCCATGAAAACTTCACAAATCTTTTCACATAAGTCAGAGAATATAGCGATCATGCATCTTTGAAAGGTAGCAGGTGCATTACATAAACCAAAAGGCATACGTCTATAAGCAAAAGTACCAAGAGGGCATGTAAAAGTAGTCTTTGATTGATCTTTAGCTGACACATGTATTTGAGAGAAACCAGAATAACCATCTAGAAAGCAAAAATGTGTATGTTTGGATAATCTTTCTAGCATTTGATCGATAAAAGGTAAGGGGTAATGATCCTTTTTAGTATCCTTATTTAATTTGCGGAAATCAATTACCATCCTATAACCTGTAATAATTCTTTGAGGAATCAATTCATCTTTATCATTAGGAACAACAGTAATACCTCCCTTCTTAGGGACTCAATGGACAGGGCTTACCCATTGACTATCAGCAACGGGATAAATTATACCTACCTCAAGGAGCTTTAGTATCTCCTTTCTTACCACTTCTTTCATTTTAGGATTTAGCCGGCGTTGATGATCACGAACTGGTTTAGAATCTTCTTCCAAATTGATTTTATGTTGATATAGAGTGGGACTAATGCCCTTAAGATCATCAAGAGTATACCCAATAGCAGCGCGGTGCTTGTTCAAAGTTTTCAATAATATCTTCCTCATGCTCTGAAAGGTCAGCACTAATAATAACAGGATATATCTTTTTTCTCATCAAGATAAGCATATTTAAGAGTATCAGGTAACGGTTTAAGCTCAAACACGGGATCACCCTTGGCTGGAGGAGGATCCCCTAGGATTTCAACAGGTAAATTGTTTTTCAGAATAGGTTCATGTTTAAAGAATACTTCATCTAATTCCCTTCTTTCATTCATAAACATATCATTTTCATGGTCTAGCAAGTATTGTTCTAAAGGATCACTAGGAGGTACGGCAATAGAAGCAAGACCAATAATTTCATCCTTACTAGGTAATTCTTCTTCACGGTGTTGTCTACTAAATTTAGAAAAAATAAATTCATGAGCCATATCATCTAAACCGATAGTAACAACATCTCTTTTGCAATCTATGGTAGCATTAACAGTGTTCAAGAAGGGTCTACCAAATATAATGGGACAAAAGCTATCTTGTGGGGAACCAAGAATAAGAAAATCAGCAGGATATTTAGTTTTCCCACACAAGACTTCAACATATCTAACAATTCCCATTGGTGAAATAGTATCTCTATTGGCAATTTTAATTGTAACATCAATTTCTTCTAACTCAACAGGTGCAATACCATGAATAATGTCTCTATAAAGGCTAATAGGTATTGCATTAGCACTAGCACCCATATCACATAAGCCATGATAACAATGATCTCCTATTTTAACAGAAATAACAGTCATGCCAACCACAGGTCTAGGTTTATCTTTATCACGTGGTTTAGCAATTCTAGCAGTTTCATCACAGAAATAAATAACATGCCCATCAATATTATCAGACAAGAGATCTTTAACAATAGCAACATTAGGTTCAACTTTAACTTGCTCAGGAGGTGTATATGTTTTAATATTGCTTTTATGAACTACAATTGAAGCTTTAGCATGATCCTTTATCCTAACAGGGAAAGGTGGTTTCTCAACATTAGAAGTAGGAACAATAGGATCATTATAAGTGATAGTCTTTTCTTCAACTTTAATAGGTGCAGCTACTTTTACTTCTATGGGAGGATGACATTTAAACCACTTCTCCTTGGGGAGATCAACATAGGCAGCAAAAGATTCACAAAAAGAGGCTACTATCTTAGAGTCAAGTCCATATTTAGTGCTAAATTTATGAAAAATATCGTTATCCATAAAAGATTTAACACAATCAAAACTAGGTGTCATACCTGACTCCTTACCATTGTCGAGGTCCCAATCTTCAGAGTTACGTTTAGTTCTTTCTAATAAATCCCATTTGAATTCAATAGTCCTCATCATAAAAGAGCCAGCACAAGAAGTATCGAGCATGGTGCGATTGTTACCAGAAAGTCGAGAATAAAAAATTTGAATAATCATTTCTCTTGAGAGCTCATGATTGGGGCATGAATATAACATTGATTTAAGCCTCCCCCAAGCTTGATCGATGCTTTCTCCTTCGCGAGGCCAAAAATTATATATGTAATTGCGATCACAATGAACAAGATGCATAGGATAAAACTTCTGAGGAAATTCCAATTTCAATCGTTTGTAATTCCAAGACCTCATATCATCACATAGCCTATACCATGTCGATGCATCTCCCCTCAAAGATAAAGGGAAGACCTTCTTCTTAACAACATCTCCAGGTACACCTGCAAGCTTAAATAATCCACAAACTTCATCCACATATATCAGATGTTCATCAGGATGTTTTGTTCCATCTCCTAAAAAAGGATTAGCTAGCAGTTTTTCTATCATACCCGAAGGAACTTCAAAGCAAGCATTTTTATTTTCATTTTCAGTAGGTTCAGTAGGTTGAGGAGCAACTCTTTGCTCTACTGGTCAGGGGTGAAGATACCCCGAACAAGCCCCTCAGAGGATTACCTTCCATGGTAACAAGTGACAGTAAATTTCAGCACACTATATAAATTTTTCCTTACCAAATTCCACCTACCAAAGGCGCTTCACTCCCCGGCAACGGCGCCAGAAAAGAGTCTTGATGACCCACAAGTATAGGGGATCTATCGTAGTCCGTTCGATAAGTAAGAGTGTCGAACCCAACAAGGAGCAGAAGGAAATGATAAGCGATTTCCAACAAGGTATTCTCTGCAAGTACTGAAATAAGCGGTAACAGATAGTTTTGTATTAAGATAATTTGTAACGAGCAACAAGTAACAAAAGTAAATAAGGTGCAGCAAGGTGGCCCAATCCTTTTTGTATCAAAGGACAAGCCTGGACAAACTCTTATATGATGTAAAGCGCTCCCGAGGACACATGGGAATATCGTCAAGCTAGTTTTCATCACGCTCACATGATTCGTGTTCGGTACTTTGATAATTTGTATGTGGGTGGACCGGTGCTTGGGTACTGCCCTTACTTGGACAAGCATCCCACTTATGATTAACCTCTATTGCAAGCATCCGCAACTACAACAAAAAGTATTAAGGTAAACCTAACCATAGCATGAAACATATGGATCCAAATCAGCCCCTTACGAAGTAACGCATAAACTAGGGTTTAAGCTTCTATCACTCTAGCAACCCATCATTTACTTATTACTTCCCAATGCCTTCCTCTAGGCCCAAATAATGGTGAAGTGTCATGTAGTCGATGTTCACATAACACCACTAGAGGAGACACAACATACATCTCATCAAAATATCGAACGAATACCAAATTCACATGACTATCAACAGCAAGACTTCTCCCATGTCCTCAGGAACAAAAGTAACTACTCACGAAGCATAAAAATGTTCATAATCAGAGGGGTATTAATATGCATATAGGATCTGAACATATGATCTTCCACCAATTAAACCAACTAGCATCAACTACAAGGAGTAATTAACACTACTAGCAACCTACTAGCACCAATCCCGGACTTGGAGACAAGAATTGGATACAAGAGATGAACTAGGGTTTTGAGATGAGATGGTGCTGATGAAGATGTTGATGGAGATTGCCCTCTCCCGATAAGAGGAGCATTGGTGATGACGATGGCGATGATTTCCCCCTCCGGGAGGGAAGTTTCCCCGGCAGAACAGCTCCGCCAAAGCCCTAGATTGGTTCCGCCAAGGTTCCACCTCATGGCGACGGAGTTTCGTCCGAGAAGATGGATTATGATTTTTTCCCATCGAAAGACTCCATATAGCAGAAGATGGCCACCGGAGGGCCACCAGGGGGCCCACGAGGTAGGGGGCGTGGCTAGGGGGGTAGGACGCGCCCCCACCCTCGTGGGCAGGGTGTGGCCCCCCTGGTGAAGTTCTTGCTCTCGGTATATTTTATATATTTGGAAAACATCTTCCGTGAAGTTTCAGGACTTCTGGAGTTGTGCAGAATAGGTCTCTAATATTTGCTCCTTTTCCAGCCCAGAATCCCAGCTGCTGGCATTCTCCCTCTTTATGTAAACCTTGTAAAATAAGAGAGAATAGGCATAAGTATTGTGACATAATGTGTAATAACAGCGCATAATGCAATAAATATCGATATAAAAGCATGATGAAAAATGGACGCATCATTTAGCGCCCCAAGCTAGGCATAAAAGAAAGAATAGACCTAGGTGTTTTCATCTTTGGTATGAAATCCATAAGTGGCTCTCATAATAGATTCATAAGGTAATTTAATTTTCTTCCTAGGAAAGTGTTCCATGCCTTTCCTTAATGGAAATTGGAATCTAATATTTCCTTCTTTCATGTCAATAATTGCACCAACCGTTCTAAGGAAAGGTCTACCAAGAATAATAGGACATGTAGGATTGCAATCTATATCAAGAACAATGAAATCTACGGGCACATAATTCCTATTTGCAACAATAAGAACATCATTAATTCTCCCCATAGGTTTCTTAATGGTGGAATCCGCAAGATGCAAATTTAAAGAACAATCATCAAATTCACGGAAACCTAGCACATCACACAAAGTTTTTGGAATCGTGGAAATACTAGCACCCAAATCACATAAAGCATAGCATTCATAATCTTTAATCTTAATTTTAATAGTAGGTTCCCACTCATCATAAAGTTTTGTAGGGATATAAACTTCTAGTTCAAGCTTTTCTTCATAGGATCGCATTAAAGCAACAACGATATGTTTAGTAAAAGCTTTATTTTGATCATAAGCATGAGGAGAATTTAAAACGGATTGCAACAAGGATATACAATCTATCAAAGAGCAGTTATCATAATTAAATTCCTTGAAATCCAAAATAGTGGGTTCATTGCTATGTAAAGTTTTGACCTCTTCAATCCCACTTTTATCAAGATCTAAAAACTCTGAATCATTGGGACACCTTTTAACTAAAGTTGACTCATCTCCAGTCCCATCTTTATCAAGATTCATATTGGAAAACAAAGATTTAATAGGAGACACATCAATCACTTTTAGATCTTCATCACTATTATCATGAAAACTAGAAGAACACGCTTTCACAAAGGAATCTTTTTTACCACGCATCCTAGCGGTTCTATCTTTCACTCATCAATGGAAATTCTCATGGCCTTAAGAGACTCATTCATGTCATGCTTAGGTGGAATAGATCTAAGTTTCAAAGAATCAACATCAAGAGAAATTCTATCCACATTCCTAGCCAACTCATCAATCTTAAGCAATTTTTCTTCAACCAAGGCATTGAAATTCTTTTGCAAACTCATAAATTCTTTAACACTAATCTCAAAATCAGAGGGCATCTTATTAAAATTTCCATAAGATTTGTTGTAGGAATTACCATAATTATTAGAGGAATTACTAGGAAATGGCCTAAAATTAAAGTTTCCTCTATACGCGTTGTTACCAAAATTGTTCCTACCAACAAAATTCACATACATAGATTCATTATTATTCTCAATCAAAGTGGACAAAGGCATATCATTAGGATCGGAAGAAATACTTTTATTAGCAAACAATTTCATAAGTTCATCCATCTTTCCACTTAAAACATTAATCTCTTCAATTGCATGAACTTTTTTACTAGTGGATCTTTTAGTGTGCCATTGTGAATAATTAACCATAATATTGTGTAGGACTTTAGTAGCTTCTCCTAAAGTGATTTCCATAAAAGTGCCTCCCGCGACCGAATCTAAAAGATTTCTAGAAGCAAAATTTAACCCGACATAATTTTTTTATATAATCATCCACAAATTGAAACCATGAGTAGGGCTATTACGTACATTAATTTCATCCTTTCCCAAATTTGCACAACATGCTCATGATCAAGTTGCTTAAAATTCGTAATATCGTTCCTAAGGGAGATAATTTTAGCAGGAGGAAAATACTTAGAGATAAAAGCATCTTTGCGCTTATTCCATGAATCAATACTATTTTTAGGCAAAGAAGAGAACCAAGTTTTAGCACGATCTCTAAGCAAAAATGGAAATAGCTTCAATTTAACAATATCATTATCCACATCTTTCTTCTTTTGCATATCGCACAAATCAACAAAGTTTTTTAGATGGGTAGCGGCATCTTCACTAGGAAGGCCAGAAAATTGATCTTTCATAACAAGATTCAACAAAGAGGTATTAATTTCACAAGATTCAGCATCGGCAGTAGGAGCAATCGGAGTGCTAATAAAATCATTGTTGTTGGTATTGGAAAAGTCACACAATTTAGTATTATCTTGAGCCATCGTGACAAACAATCAATCCAACACACAAGCACACAAGAAGCAAGCGAAAAGAGACGAACGGAAGAGGGCGAATAAAACGGCAAAGGTGAAGTGGGGGAGAGGAAAACGAGAGGCAAATGGCAAATAAAGTAATGCGAGAGAGAAGAGTTTATCATGGGTACTTGATATGTCTTGACTTAGCGTAGATCTCCCCGGCAACGGCGCCAGAAATCCTTCTTGCTACCTCTTGAGCATGCGTTGGTTTTCCCTTGAAGAGGAAAGGGTGATGCAGCAAAGTAGCGTAAGTATTTCCCTCAGTTTTTGAGAACCAAGGTATCAATCCAGTAGGAGACAACGCTCAAGTCACCTAGTACCTACACAAACAATCAAGAACCTCGCAACCAACGCATTAAATGGGTTGTCAATCCATTCATGGTCACTTGCGAAAGTGAGATCTGATAGAGATAGTAAGATAAATATTTTTGGTATTTTGTTGTATAGATTGGAAAGTAAAGATTGCAAAATAGTAAACGAGATGCGATAATAAAAGGGATGCAATATAATAATAAAGAGACCCAGGGGGCATATGTTTCACTAGTGGCTTCTCTCATGATAGCATGTATTATGGTGGGTGAACAAATTACTGCCGAGCAATTGATAGGAAAGTGCATAATTATGAAGATATCTAAGGCAATGATCATGAATATAGGCATCACGTCCGTGTCAAGTAGATCGAAACGATTCTGCATCTACTACTATTACTCCACACGTCGACCGCTATCCAGCATGCATCTAGAGTATTAAGTTCATAAGAATAGAGTAATGCATTAAGCAAGATGACATGATGTAGAGGGATAAACTCAAGCAATATGATATAAACCCCATCTTTTTATCCTCGATGGCAACAATACAATACATGCCTTGCTTCCCCTACTGTCACTGGGTAAGGACACCGCAAGATTGAACCCAAATCTAAGCACTTCTCCCATTGCAAGAAAGATCAATCTAGTAGGCCAAACTAAACTGATAATTCAAAGAGACTTGCAAAGATATGAAATCATGCATATAAGAATTCAGAGAAGAACCAAATAATATTCATAGGTAATCAAGTCCATAAACCCACAATTCATCGGATCTCGGCAAACACACCACAAAAGAGTATTACATCGAATAGATCTCCAAGAACATCAAGGAGAACTTTGTATTGAAGATCAAAGAGAGAGAAGAAGCCATCTAGCTAATAACTATGGACCTGAAGGTCTATGGTAAACTACTCACGCTTCATCGGAGAGGCTATGGTGTTGATGTAGAAGCCCTCTATGATCGATTTCCCCTCCGATAGATCGCCGGAAAAGGCCCCAAGATGGGATCTCACGGGTATAGAAGGTTGCGGCGGTGGAAAAGTGGTTTCGTGGCTCCCACTGATGTTTCTAGGGTATAAGGGTATATATAGGCAAAAGAAGTATGTCGGTGGAGCTTCTTGGGGCCCACGAGGGTGGGGGTGCGCCTACCCCCCTGGGCGCGCCCTCCTGCCTCGTGGCCACCTCACGGAGTTCCAGACTTCCACTCCAAGTCTCCTGGTTTGCTTTTGGTCCAAGAATGATCATCGCGAAGGTTTCATTCCGTTTGGTTTTCCTTTTCTGCGAAACACTGAAATAGGCAAAAAAACATAATCTGGCACTGGGCCTCTGGTTAATAGGTTATTCCCAAAAATAATATAAAAGAACATATTAAAGCCCATTAAAAATCCAAAATAGATAATATAATAGCATGGAACAATAAAAAATTATAGATACGTTGGAGACGTATCATGCGTAGAGATCCACCGGTCCTCTGGAGTGATGCTCTTCTCAGATGCACTCCTCACAGCCATATTGAGGCGCTTCATCATGGCAATCTGACAGCGCCAAGCAAGCTTATCATTGACATGTGCCTCATACATCTTCTTCTGAATATCTATCTGAAGGCAAAAGGTCTTCTTCACTTTAGGAGTGAGCTTGGCCACCCAGGAGGGCTTGGCACCTGGCTCCATCTCAAAGTCCTCATCATCGGAGGTGGCATGCACATCCTCGGGATCATCCGCGGGAAGTGGGGCTCGACATGCTTTTCTTCTTAAGCTGCTTGACTTCATGCATGGTAAGGTTATCTAGTGCGGAGAGGAGCTCTCCAGGACGGCGAACATCCCAAACAGAGTTCAGAAAGCACATGACAAATGGTGCATAAATGGGAACCTTTCTGTAGATGACGATGTTGTGCATCTCCTGCCAAAGCCAGTTGGTCACGTCAAAAGTAGCACCAGTCCCCACTTTGGTCTTCATAGCAACAAGCAAGTCAACAAGATACCCATAGATCTCATCTTGATTCCCAACCTTGGGCAGAAGCACATTGCAAAACACGTGATGCATGATGTCATAAACCTTCTGAAGATCCTTAGACTCACCAATAATGTATAACATCCCAAAATTCTAAATTTTGAAATGTTATATTAAATAAATAGTTTTGATTGATTATTTGATTGTGGTGTGGTTGCTTGTGTGAAATTTGAAACTTTTTGAAAGTTGAATGAGAAGGAATGAAATGACTTTCCCAAAATTTCACCTTGCATTTATGATCTCCACGAATACAAATTCATTTAATCACAAAACCCTAGAGTGAAGATGATATGACTTCTTCCATTTAAATAAATGAAAAGGGTTTTGAAAAGATTTGAGTTCCATTTGGAAATATTTTAAATTCAGAAACTTTATGCAATTCAATGATTTTCATGAGATAAGATAAAATGACTTCTTCAAATTATGTGAAATATGAGTTGGAAGTTTAAAAGAATCAAATTTAAAGTCCCTTTGAAGGTATTTTGAAAACCATTTTCAATTTGGAGTTATTTCGTTTTTATTAAAATTATTTTTCTCCAAAAATAAAATATATGGAAAATAGGGTAAAATGATTCCCTACAGTAGAGAAGTGGAGAAAAATAAGTTTGAAATAATTTTTGTATTTTAAAATATTTTTATTTGGTTTTTAAATGAACCAGTAGCACTATTTGCTTTATATAATTTTGTGTAGAACATATTTGCCGCTTAAAATATGTTCATGTTTTGGGAAATCTTTTTCTGAAAATTTTGATATATACTATTCCTATATAAAATTTTCTTTTATTTTCGTTATTTAGTTTTCCTTTCTGTTTCTATTTTTTAAAAATGTACATGCGACTCATAATTATTTGTCACCCACATGCACAGCATAGTAGACATGCCGGTCCGTATTTTTCTTTTTCTCTTTTTATTTTCGGTAAGGTTTACAATTTTATTTTATTTATTTATTTATTCTGAAAAATAAAAATTTCAGAAAAGAAAAATATTAAACATGTGCATTATTTTTCAAATTTCATCTGCGTACATATATGTTTAGTCTCACATTGTTTAGTCTTTGACCCCTAAACCTCTTTTCCACCTATAAATATAAATATAGACCCATAGAGCCTTCAAAAATCATCCGATTTGGACTAGATTCACTAAAGAAAAATATATTTCTCCTCTCCGGTGGGAATTCTGAAAGTTGTCTCCTTTCTCCGAAGTCGTTTTTTCTTTACCTTATAAAGGTATTTTTCTTCTTTTTTTATACTCTCGTAGCTTATTATTTCTAGACTAGTACGATAGAATAATTAGATTATTAATTAGTCTATGTATTTACACTTTATGTGTAGAAATATTTTAGCAATAGCTCTTTTTTTTCTGTAAAACAGTTTGGCCCTGATTTTTTAAATAGCCATAACTTTTTACCCGTTCATCCAAATTATATAAAATCAACGCCTACATTTTCGTCTCGATTCCACCTATCTAGTGAATCTATCAAATAAAATTTTTGTAACTTCCAAATTTCAAAATTTGTTCAGATCCATATTCAAACTTCGTTGATTATATCTTTTTATACGCAACTCCGTTTGCGATGAATCCAATTGCGTTGAATTCGTATTGAAGAAATCTTTCCGTTCATATAATTAGTGTTATCTTTTCAATATATAATTTTGATCATAGTCAGATTACTCTACTAGTCCACAAAGAGTGATCACACAACATTCTAAGCAGATTCAATGCTATGTTGAATTACTTGTATTTTTTATCTGTTATTTCCAATCTAGTAATTCTTCTTCCTACATGTTTCTATTGACTTCCTACATCCGGTAGTCCATTGATTCTGCAAGCCATACAAACATCTATCGTTCCTTCACACTCTCAGGTTTTGCGTAACTCCTGTAAGATTGTCTATTGATAAAGGCATATCCTCTTCCAGGGTTTTTTCCTTCAGCAAGAGTGTGCTTGTTTCTTGGCAGGTCCTGGAGCCTGTGGGTTATGGGCTCACCTCATCACATTTATAGCTTCAACTCATCCTGGGGTTACAACTGCTCCATATTACCAACATTATAACTCTTTTATATCCAATAGTACTTCATCCCTTCATATTCTTGGGGTATCCCACATATCAAGATAACACCCATACTTATTTTGTCCTTAATCCACTTCGTGGAATATAATTATCTTTGCCAGGGGTCGAGGGTCCTCACAGGGTACTACCACCCTTGAAATGCACAAATTCTTCATAGAACATATTTCTCATATCCTTGAAAATGGTCAAAATCTTTCTTCATAGAGTAACAACTCATGAAACTCAACGTATGAAATCATGACACATGAACTTTATTGATTTATTGAATTTATTACAATCTCTTGCATTTCCATTACATGCCTCAACTGAACACCTCAACAATAAAGGAAATGTTCCCACTACTACTACTACTAAATTTCTTTTTCAGCTCAACTGTTTAGCACAAGTCTCCTTCTGATTGGGACAATCTCTGGCAAGGTGCCCTGCTTCATTACAATGGAAACATATTACTTCTGATAAGTCTCGAGCTTTCCTGGTGATTACATAGCCTCCTTGGGTCCTCGACTTCCTTTTTGGGAAACTGCTGAAGTAGTGCCGTGCATCTCTACACCTGAAACATGTGATATGACTCGGGTCCTTCTTTGTAGAACTTGGGTTGTTCCTAGAATCCAATCTATTTCTCTTCCTGGACTTTTCCGTGCCAATCAGGGCTTCTATTTCCTGTGGGCCATACTCTACTTTCACTGTTGGAAATGCTACTAGATCCCCCTTCAGACAATTCCGGGAGACGTGTCCTTCTTCTCCACATGAGTAGCATGACTTGGTGCAGGGTTTAATTGGGTCTTCTTCGGGTGTGTCCTCCACCTCTTCCTTCATCACGAGTTCTTCAAAAATTTCCAGGAGGGCTCCTTTCATTGCTTCTTTCTTCTGCTGGATGGTTCTTTGTACCATGGGGTAAATGTGACACTGAGCAGGGTAGTGGGTAGTCCCTTCACACAAGAAACAAGTAATCAGCCTAGTTGGGCATTTTCTAGCTGGATGACTTTCTTCACAATGAGGGCATTCATCCTTGTGTTCTTTATGGTTGTGTCCTATTTCTCCACAGAGCTTGCATGCACAAGATTTCTTCATACCATTTCCATAAGGCTTCAATTTCTGGGACACAAGCCGAGACTTCAGCAGAGTCAACTTAAATTCTTCCCAAGTGGTTACTCTTTTGAAGGAAATATACCCTAGAGGCAATAATAAAGTTGTTATTTATATTTCCTTATATCATGATAAATGTTTGTTATTCATGCTAGAATTGTATTAACCGGAAACTTAGTACATGTGTGAATACATAGACAAACTGAGTATCACTAGCATGCCTCTACTTGACTAGCTCGTTAATCAAAGATGGTTAAGTTTCCTAGCCATCGACAAAGAGTTTTCATTTGATGAATGGGATCACATCATTAGAGAATGATGTGATTGACTTGACCCATCCGTTAGCTTAGCACTTTGATCGTTTAGTTTATTGCTATTGCTTTCTCCATAACTTATACATGTTCCTATGACTATGAGATTATGTAACTCCCGAATACCGGAGGAACACTTAGTGTGCTATCAAACGTCACAACGTAACTGGGTGACTATAAAGATGCTCTATAGGTGTCTCCGATGGTGTTTGTTGAGTTGGCATAGATCGAGATTAGGATTTGTCACTCCGTGTATCGGAGAGGTATCTCTAGGCCCTCTCAGTAATGCACATCACTATAAGCCTTGAAAGCAATATGACTAATGAGTTAGTTACCGGATGTTGCATTACGGAACGAGTAAAGAGACTTGCCGGTAACAATATTGAACTAGGTATTGAGATACCGACGATTGAATCTCGGGCAAGTAACATACCGATGACAAAGGGAACAATGTATGTTGTTATGCGGTTTGACCGATAAAGATCTTCATAGAATATGTAGGAACCAATACGAGCATCCAGGTTCCGCTATTGGTTATTGACCGGAGATGAGTCTCGGTCATGTCTACATAGTTCTTGAACCCGTAGGGTCCGAACGCTTAACGTTCGGTGACGATCGGTATTATGAGTGTATGTGTTTTGATGTACCGAAGGGTGTTCGGAGTCCTGGATGTGATCACGAGCATGACGAGGAGTCTCGAAATGGTCGAGACATAAATATTGATATATTGGAAGCCTATGTTTGAACATCGAAATGGTTCCGGGTGAGTTCGGGCACTTACTGAAGTACCGGGGGGTTACCGGAACCCCCCGGGGAGTATATGCGCCTTATTGGGCCTTAGTGGAATAGAGGAGAGGAAGGCCAAGGTGGAGGGCACACCCCCCTAGCCCAATCCGAATTGGGTGGGGGGCCGTCCCCCTTCCTTCCTTGTCTCTCCCCTTCCTTCTCTCCTACTCCAACTAGGGAAAAGGGGGAATCCTACTCCCGGTGGGAGTAGGACTCCCCTAGGGCGTGCCATAAAGAGGGCTGGTCCTCCCCTCCTCCACTCCTTTATATACGGGGGAGGGGCACCCCATAGACACACAAGTTGATCTCTTAGCCGTGTGTGGTGCCCCCTACATAGATTGCTACCTCGGTCATATCGTTGTAGTGCTTAGGCGAAGCCCTGTGTCGGTAACTTCATCATCACCGTCATCACGCCGTCATGCTGACGAAGCTCTCCCCCGACACTCAGGTGGATCTAGAGTTCGTGGGACGTCACCGAGCTGAATGTGTGCAGATCGCGGAGGTGCCATACCTTCGGTGCTAGGATCGGTCGGATCGTGAAGACGTACGACTACATCAACCGCGTTGTCATAACACTTCCGCTTATGGTCTATGAGGGTAAGTGGACAATACTCTCCCCTCTCGTTGCTATGCATCACCTAGATAGATCCTGCATGTGTGTAGGAATTTTTTCGAAATTACTGCGTTCCCCAACATCTTTGCCATCCATTGATGGTTTGCTACATCCTCCACCAAGTAGCAGCACCTCTTTCAAAGCACTGAAGAGCATGCTGGGCCATATCCTTTCTGGCTATAGTGTTATTCTTCATGTGATCTTCCATGTTCTAAATCCATCGATCCGTCTCCCATTGAGTCATCGGTCCAGAAAATATGAGTTCATCTCCATTCATCCTCTATTGGTTCCAAGGGTTTTGGGGTGAGATAAGAGAGATAGAGAGGGATACACACAATACAAACAATAGTTTTGAAAAGACAGATTTTATTTTGTGGCTGTCGGAAAAACATCAAACAAATGACATCTCACAATCGTAGCATCTAACGTAGGTATATAACAGGGGTTTGATCTTCTAAAGGGCAATAAATCTTCAAAGTGGCCAAACTCTTCAAGTCTTTTTCATGTCTTCGATGGCTCCTTCTGATCGTGCTTGACCTTCTCAAGTTCTTCTGCCAGGTCATTTCTGTTGACGCAAAGTCTCTCGTGACGTCCTTCAATATTCTAGAATTGCGTTCCAAACTTCTGGGTTTCAACATCCTTGGCATGAACCATGGTCCTACTGTCCTTCAGTTCCTGACGAATCTCCGGTATCTCAAGGTTTTGCTCCTCTAGCTTGGCTACTTTCAGCTTCTGGGTCCTGAGTTCTTCACGAAATGCTTCCTTGTCAAGTATGGCTTCCTGAAGGTCCATCTTAATTTTTTGATGTAATACTCCATATCTTGGTGATACACCAGCTAAGGTTAAAACTTCATCCTTTGATGATAGGTGCTCTATTAGCCCTTTTGTCATCCAATCCTTCCGAAGAAATGCATGCTCAACCCAACATGGCGACAATAGCATAAGTGGACGATAACATCATGGATAGCCATGTTTATGCCCATGTCATTGCCATGAGCTATTGATAGTTGTATAGTATTGGCGCCAAACCCGTCAGCTAAGAGGACCCAGTCACAGAAGAACCGTACCAAGATGAAAGGACACATGAATTGAGGAAAAAGGTTATGCCACTATCGGAAGAGCGCAGAGAAGGAATTATCCTGAAGATCGGAGAAGATCGACTCTGCCAACAATAAGGAGGGAGTATATGAGTTTTGATGGAACTGTAACCATGCTTCTAAGGGTGGTAGCACCCGAGACCTTTGTGTCAATCGATGGATTTTGAGGAGACCCCGAACCTAACCTATTTCGTGCTAGCCTCTCAGAATCTCGAGGGCGAGATTCATTTTAAGGGTGGTAGGTTTGTAACATTCCAAAATTATAAATTTTGGAATGTTATATTAAATAAATAGTTTTGATTGATTGTTTGATTGTGGTGTGGTTGCTTGTGTGAAATTGAGTGAAATTTGAAACTTTTTGAAAGTTGAATGAGAGGGAATGAAATGACTTTCCCAAACTTTCACCTTGCATTTATGATCTCCATGAATACAAATTCATTTCATCACAAAACGCTAGAGTGAAGATGATATGACTTCTTCCAGTTAAATAAATGAAAAGGGTTTTGAAAAGATTTGAGTTCCATTTGGAAATATTTCAAATACAAAAACTTTATGAAATTCAATGTTTTTCATGAGAGAAGATAAAATGACTTCTTCAAATTATATGAAATTTGAGTTGGAAGTTTAAAAGAATCAAATTTAAAGTCCTTTGAAGGTATTTTGAAAACCATTTTCAATTTGGAGTTATTTGGTTTTTATTCAAATTATTTTTCTCCGAAAATAAAATATATGGAAAATAGGGTAAAATGATTTCCTACAATATAAAAGTGGTGAAAAATGAGTTTGAAATAATTTTGGTATTTTAAAATATTTTTATTTGGTTTTTAAATGAACTAGTAGCACTATTTACTTTATTTAATTTTTTTAGAATTTATTTGGCACTGAAAATATGTTCATGTTTTTGGAAAAAAATTTATGAAAATTTTGATATATAATATGCCTATATAAATTTTTCTATTTTTGTTATTCGGTTTTCCTTTCTGTTTCTATTTAAAAAAATGTACGCGCGGCTCATAATTATTTGTCGTCCACAAGCGCAGCATAGTAGATAGGCCGGTCCATATTTTTCTTTTTCTCTTTTTATTTTCGTTAAGGTTTACAATTTTATTTTATTTATTTATTTTTTCCAAAGAATAAAATTTTCAGGAAAGAAAAATATTAAAAAAGAAAATTGTGTACGTGCGGCCGAACTTTTAGCCCATGCACATGATCCTTTTCAAATTTCATCTGTGTACGTATATATTTAGTCCCATATTGTCAAGGCTTTAACCTCTAAACTTTTTTCACCTATAAATATAGACCCATAGAATCTCCAAAAATCATTCGGACTAGATTCACTAAAAGAATATATTTTTCCTCTCCGGTGGGAATTCTTAAAGTTATCTCTTTTTTCGAAGTGGTCTTTTCTCTATCTTATAAATGTATTTTTCTTCGTTTTTCTTATATTCCCATAGCTTATTATTTCTATACCAGTACGATAAAATAATTAGATTATTAATTAATTTATGTATTTACACTTTAGGCGTAGAAATATTTTAGTAATAGTTTTTTTTTCTTTCATAAAACAGCTTAACCCTGATTTTTCAAATAGCCATAACTTTTTAATCATTGATCCATATTAGATAAAACCAACGCCTACATTTTCGTATTGATTCCACCTATCTAGTGAATCTATCAAATAATTTTTTTTGCAACTTTCAAATTTTGAAATTTGTTCAGATTCATATTCAAACTTTTTTTGATTATATCTTTTTATCCGTAACTCCGTTTGCGATGAATCCAATTGCGTTGGATTCGTATCGAAGAAATCTTTCCTTTCATATAATTAGTGTTATCTTTTCAATATATAATTTTGATCATAGTTAGATTACTCTACTAGTCCACAAAGAGTTATCACACAACATTCTAAGCACATCAATGCTATGTTGAATTACTTGTATATTTTGATCCGTTATTTCCAATCTAGTAATTCTTCCTCCTACATGTTCCTATTGACTTCCTACATCCAGTAGCATCATTAGTTTCAACTTTTGATCTTTTCAAATTTGAACTCAAAGCTTCACTTGACCATATCTTGTAAACTGTAGCCCCTTTTCAATTGATTCACTTTTCAAATTAAATCCCTAGGCGTAATCTAACGTCTTGAGTCATCATCACACTTTTTCACCGAAACTAGGATCTGATCTTGCAAACTAATTTGATTTGATTCTTTTGGAGTTTTTGCAATGTTTCTTTGCCTTTTCTTTTGGATCTTTGAGTGATTGCTTATGTGTGGATATAATTCCTTGCCGACGATAGATTGATCGGAGTGTGACGAGTAGAACTATCAGGAATTATGAGTGCGAAGAGTCTTCATCAACAGTACAAGGCAAGTTCACACTTCGATCATATTCTTCCTATACCCAGTTTACTTGCATTTGTTTTACCCTCAAAGATTGCATGAGTAGGTTGGGAATATGTGGGTATTGCTATGTAGTTGATGAGGTAGGAACCTATTACCTTTGATAACCCCGGGATTATACGTTATGCTATTATTGCTTAGCCATGCTCATAGACATGGATTGATATGTGAGAATCATGCAAGTTGAGAGATATAATAACGAAGGGAAACTTGTAACGCCCGGATAATCATGCTATAGTAATCCCACGTTAACGATGCCACGTCACCTCTGTCACTGTAGTTAATCTCGGATTAGTTCAAAACCGATTCAAATTCAAATTTAAAATAAAGTTAAATAATAAAAAATTTCAAAAGTTAAAACAAAAATGTTCGGGCGGTGCCATAATTTGCATATGTAATTATGGTGTAATAAACACATTTTTATAAACTGCCTAAGTATTTTAAAATGAATTAAAACAGAAAAGAAAATAAATAAAAAGAAAAAAGTAAAACTAAAAAAAGGAGAAAGCCCCCCGGGCCTTCTGTGGCCCAGCTGGCCAGCCCAACTGGGCAACGGGCCAACCAGGCGAGGCCCAGGCGGGCCTCCTCACTCCATAACCCCCCTGCCCCAAAACCCTAGCCACTACCGCTCCCACTCCTGCCCCCACATCGCCACTCCCTCTTTCCCGTCCCGATCTAATCTGGATTGGGGCGAAAACCCCCACCCCCTCGCTCCTCGCACCCCCTCTGCCCGCACTGGTTCGGGCACGGCGCCCCAACCCGTCGCCGACGCTCACCGTCATCGCCTCCGACGCGGCTGGACCCCGCCGTCGCCGGAGCACCGCAGCCGCCCGGGAACCTCGTCGCCGTCCTCTCCGTCTTCACTGTCCCCCTTGACCGCCTCCCCAAGCCGCTCCCCGCGCCCCGTTGCCTAGACCCCAACACTCCCGCGGTGAGCTTCCACGCCTCGCACGCGCCCCGCCCCGTGCGCGCCCACCGTGGCCGCGCCTCGCACGCGCCCCGCCCCGTGCGCGCCCACCGTGGCCGCGCCTCGCACGCGTCCCGCCCCGTGCACGCCCACCGTGGCCGCCTTCCCCGCTCTGCTACGGCCTCGCCGGCCTGCGCCGACCTTCACCCCTCCACACCCGCAGCTGGCTGTTCGCGCCCTTCTACGCGCCTGCTTCGCCCGGCCTCGCCCGCTCTCGCCGCGCCACCGCCTTGCTTCCTCACGCTGCCCATGCGCCCGCGCTTGGCCGCGCTCGGCCCCTGCCTGCTGCTCTCTGCCGCAGCTCGTCATCGGCGCTCGCGCCTCCCCACTCGCGCCAGCCCCGGTGCCGCGCCCGCCCGCCGCGACCTATCGCCCTCGCCGCCCTGGATGGCGCTACTCTTCGCTGCAGCGGCTGACGGCGCCCGCCGCGCCTGCGGTGGCCCCTGCAGCCCCGCCTCTCCGTCGGCCGCCTCGGCCACCAGAGCACCTGGTCGTCGCTGACCACGGCCTCGCCCGTGCCCCGTTCGGGCTGCACCCGATACCCGCACGCCCGCAAAGGCCTCTGTGCCACTGGACAGCGGGCCCCCACCCCCAGAACGAAAATGATAAAAAAGAATTTTAAAATAAATAAACAAATAAATAATAAAAATAAAATTAATTAATTAATTAATTAATTAATTAATTCTGTTTGAATTAACTAATTAAGATTAATTAACCTAATAACTAGTTAACCTAATTAACTAGTGTTAATTAGCCAAATGGGTCACTGACAGGTGGGACCCACCTGTCAGGTTGACCAGGTCAACTGCTGACATCATGCTGACATCAGCAAACACTATTCTGGATAATGTTGATTTAAATAATTAAATAAATCCTAAAATGATTTAAATCTTTTAAAATCAATATAAAATATACCGTAGCTCGGATGGAAAAACTTTGTACATGAAAGTTGCTCAGAACGACGAGACGAATCCGGATACGCAGCCCGTTCATCCGCCACGCATCCCTAGCATAGCGAACGTGCAACTTTCCCCCTCCGGTTTGTCTTTCCAAAAATGCGAAACAACGGGGATATTCCCAGATGTTTCCCCCCTTCACCGGTACCAACTCGTACCGCGTTAGGGCACACCTAGCATCACGCTTTGTCATGTCATGCATCGTCATGCATATGTTTGCTTAATATTTATTGTTTCTCCCCCCTCTTCTCTCGCTAGACACCGAGACCGACGCCATTGCTACCCAGTACGACTACGATGTTGACGACCCCTCTCTCTTGCCAGAGCAACCGGCAAGCCCCCCCCCCCCCCCTTGATCACCAGATATCGCCTACTCTTCTCTCTGCTGCTTGCATTAGAGTAGTGTAGCTTGTTACTGCTTTCCGTTAATCCTATTCTGATGCATAGCCTGACATTGTTGCTATAACTGTTGATACCTTACCTGCAATCCTAAATGCTTAGTATAGGATGCTAGTTTACCATCAGTGGCCCTACATTCTTGTCCGTCTGCCATGCTATACTATTGGGCCATGATCACTCGGGAGGTGGTCACGGGTTTATACTTATATACATAATATATGATACTTGTGGAGACTAAAGACGGGTCGACTCGAAGAGTACCCGCGAGTGATTCACGGATTGGGTCTGAAAGGACGTTTGTCCCGACGGCCCTCTGAGTGGATCTTTGTGGCGGAGCGACAGGGTAGGTTGAGACCACCTAGGAGAGAGGTGGACCTGGCCCTGGTCGGCATCCGTGGTTATTTCAAAATAACACGCTTAACGAGATCTTGGTATTTGATCTGAGTCTGGCTACTGGCCTATACGCACTAACCAACTATGCGGGAACAGTTATGGGCGCGCGCCGGATTGGACCGTAAGCCTGCTCTTGTATTAAGGGGGCTAGGTCTGCTTCCGGCCGCCCTCGCTACATGTAGGTGTGCAATGGGCGATGGGCCCAGACCCCTGCGCCATAGGATTTAGACCGGCATGCTGACCTCTCTGTTGTGCCTAGGTAGGGCTGTGACGTGTTGATCTTCCGAGGCCGGGCATGACCTAGAAAATTGTGTCCGAACAAAGGGGATCAAGCGTGTTGGGAAATGTGGTGCACCCCTGCAGGGAAGTTAATCTATTTGAATAGCCATGATCTTCGGTAACAGGACAACTTGGAGTTGTATCTTGACCTTATGACAACTAGAACCGGTTACTTAATAAAACACACCCTTCCAAGTGCCAGATACAACCCAGTGATCGCTCTCTAACAGGGAGACGAGGAGAGGATTGCCGGGTAGGATTATGCTACACGATGCTGCTTGGTGAACCTACCATCTAGTCTCTTCTACATGCTGCAAGATGGAGGTGGCCAGAAGCGTAGTCTTTGACAGGACTAGCTATCCCCCTCTTATTTCGGCATTCTGCAGTTCAGTCCACATATGATACCCCTTTTGCCATTTGATACCAATGCATACATTTGTAGTGTAGCTCCTTTCTTGCGAGTACTTTGGATGAGTACTCACGGTTGCTTTGCTCCCTCTTTTCCCCCTTTCTATACCCGATTGCTGCGACCAGACAATGGAGCCCAGGAGCCAGACGCCACTGTCGATGAAGACTACTACTACTCGGGAGGTGCCTACTACTACGTGCAGCCCGCTGACGATGACCAGGAGTAGTTTAGGAGGATCCCAGGCAGGAGGCCTGCGCCTCTTTCGATCTGTATCCCAGTTTGTGCTAGCCTGCTTAAGGCAAACTTGTTTAACTTATGTCTGTACTCAGATATTGTTGCTTCTGCTGACTCGTCTATGATCGAGCTCTTGTATTCGAGCCTTCGAGGCCCCTGGCTTGTAATATGATGCTTGTATGCCTTATTTTATTTCTAGAGTTGTGTTGTGATATCTTCCCGTGAGTCCCTGATCTTGATCGTACACGTTTGCGTGTATGATAGTGTACGATTGAATCGGGGGCGTCACAAAACTTAAGGTGGCTACTTCAATACACACCTGGGTGGATTGGTTGCGGGCACCTGGGGAATCCAGTGTTTTCCTAGGAGATCTCGGGGTATCCGTGTGATCATCCTATGGAATGCCACCCAGGCTCAAAGTGATCATAAGATTATTCATGCTAGAAACTTCCATGTGCAGCCACAAGCCATTATGGGCTCTCGCATAGTTAGTTAAGTGGTGGGAAACCTTTCCATGCTAGGCTAGTAGATGTAGGGGAATTGTAGGTGTACCGGCCTATCTATCGGTTAAGGGGACCTCTTCGGAAAGACTATGTCTTGATCATCCGGTTCTCAAACATCAGGCAGTGTTAGGAATTCAACGAAGGAGATCGAGTCTTGTGAGGAAAAGTGCGCAAACCTCTGCAGAGTGTACAAACTAATCATGATTAGCCGTGTCCCCGGTTATTATTACTTGGAAATTTTGGGATTGAGTTGGGGTTACCTTCTCAATATGGGTAAATTTAACTTGGTAGTAAATAAAATTTATTCCTTTGTTGTAGGGGAAAATTAGCTTTATGCAAAATTAAACTTAGAGCATCCACCAGCCAAATATGCATATAGAGATAGATATTCTCCTTATTATTCTATGATGTGAAATTGCCAGTACATTCAATGTACTGACCTACATGGCTGCAACGTCTCATGTTGCAGGAATCATACGACGAGTAAGTGATACGTTAGGGTTACGATGTCTACACTCAACTTTGCCGTTGGTGTTGTTGGGACTCCACAACTTTGTTGTTACTTCCGTTATATGGATTGAGGTAATAGTATTTATGTTACTTTATACATGTGATTTACCTCTGTTATAAATCCTCGAGTACTGTGTGTGTCAGCATACCGATCCAGGGATGACACTTGCATAGAGACTTCAATCCATTGGGATCGGGTTGCTACATAATGCCTCGTCCACTAATGTACAAAGGAGCAAGCTTCTCCTTAGGCATGGAATGGGGACGGTCATGAGGACGAATACCAGCATTCCCATCAAGACCGGTACCCTCATAGCCAAGAGCATTGTAGAAGGCCTCTAGGGCACATGGAAGAACTCATCACGACACATGAAGGAGAGAGTGCGAGCATCATCTTCACCAAAGTGAACAGTAGCATCAAACTGATGGATAAGATGAACATCAAAGTCATAGTTGACAAACATAAGTTTGACCAAATCAAATTCCTCACAAAGGGCCAAGGCCTCCCCAAAGTACTCCATGTTGCTCCTCCAATGGTCAAGGTCAATGGTCCATTGCTTGGTGTACCGATTCTTGTTATGCTCGAAAAACTCATGAACAATCCTCTCTTGCATCTCATTCTGGAAATGAACATTTGTCCATCGAGGAGCAATAGGAGCAGTGTACGGATTCCTTTTCTAGAAGGCATCCCACTCCTTGGCTTTCCATTTGTGCAAAGGCATGACCACACGTTGCTTGGTAGCGGCAGACTTCACATGACGAGTTGGCCTGGTTGGAATCACAACCTCCTCCTAATAGAGGCAAAGGTGTCCTGTCTTTCGATGAGATGGTGGCTATCGTTTGGAGGAAGTCGACTTTGACGATCCGACTATGAACGAGCGAGGACTTCGTGCCTTAGCAATCGCTAAACCAACTCCGAGAGGTTATTGACCATGCTGGAGCACGATCAACCTGAAAACGAAGGTTTGTTTCCTGCAGGAAAATGAAGAACAAGCAAGAAACTAAGATTGCAATCTGGATATTACGAATATAAAAGGAAATCTTTATTGATCAAAGGTGGGGTTCTGTGACGCCTTTGCCTGGTCGTTGAACACAAACGAAGTACGCGAAGTTGCAGCTATGGCAAACTTTAATCTAAACAAACCCAAAGTTTAAACGACGCCCTAAGGGCTGTATATATGGAGGAAGAGGGGGGGGGGATTTCGTGGCCCTTGGAGGAGGGGTCCGAAACCAACCCTAACTCTTGTTTCCCCACACATACGGACTCTAAAAACATCCTATACTTAAGTATTTCGAAAATACATGGGCCTGGCCCAATAATAAGGTGACGCGACACCTAGAATAGCCTCTGGATGAAATTTATGAAGTGGCATCTTGTATATTTCGTCCAAGGCTTCATGCACTCCTTATGGTGGCTTCAAAGTTCTGAAATCATCACTTGTAACTCCGTTCTTGATCCCCTTGCACATGCCATTATCTCCATGCTTGGTCTTGCTCCAGTGTTCATCCCTCTTATCCATGCTAGGCCCTTCATTTGCAAGCAAAACAAATGTATCCAATTTAGGCAGCAGCATATTCTCATGAACATTAGAATCATTACCAAGAAACGAAAGTACCTAATAGTTTACTTGGCGTCCGCGAGCTCTAGTAATTGGTCCACTATGTATAACAGCAGGGGTTGTGGGTGTAACAATGGTATTGATGTCCTCATCATCCTCCCCTTCTTGAAATGAAGTCATCCTCGACGGAAGCTCATCTTCCTCACCCAAATAAGGCTTCAAATCTGCAATGTTAAAAGTGGGACTAACCCCAAAATCTGCAGGCGGCTCAAGTTTATATGCTTTATCATTTATTTTCTCTAACACCTTAAAAGGACCATCAACACGTGGCATTAGCTTTGATTTGCGCAAATTAATCCTTACACAAATGTAACCAAACAAGATCTCCAGGTGCAAACACAACATGTTTTCTACCCTTATCTCCAGCAAGTTTATATTTAGCATTCATACGCTCAATGTTTTCCTAAGTTAACTCATGCATTTTTAAAATCAATTCAGCACGTTCTTTAGCATCAAAATTAACCTTCTTCGAAGATGGAAGAGGCAACAAATCAATAGGTGCACGAGGTAGGGAACCATACACAATTTCAAAAGGGCACATCTTAGTAGTAGAATGCAATGAACGATTATAAGAAATTCAATATGAGGCAAGCATTCTTCCCACATTTTATTATTATTCTTCAAAACAGCCCTAAGCATAGTAGACAATGTTCTATTGACTACTTCAGTTTGTCCATCAGTTTGGGGGTGACAAGTAGTACTAAAAAGAAGTTTAGTCCCCAACTTAGACCATAAACATCTCCAAAAGTGGCTAAGAAATTTAGTATCACGATATGAAACAATAGTATTTGGCACACCATGCAAAGTGAATAATTTCACGAAAGAACAAATTAGCAACATTAACAGCATCATCGCTTTTTATGACATGGTATAAAGTGTGCCATTTTCGAGAATCTATCCATGACTACAAATATGCTATCCCTCCCCTTCTTTGTTTGAGGTAAACATAAAACAAAGTCCATAGATATATCCTCCCAAGGAACACTAGGTATAGGCAAAGGCATATATAAACCATAAGGATTGAGTCGTGACTTAGCTTTTTGACATGTAGTGCAGCGAGCAACAAAACACTCAACATCCTGTCTCATCTTTGGCCAAAAGAAATGTGTAGCAAGTATATCCTCCGTCTTCTTGACGCCAAAGTGTCCCATTAATCCTCCTGCATGCGCCTCCTGCAACAACAAAAGACAAACAGAGCTAGCTGGAATGCATAGCTTGTTAGCACGAAACACAAATCCATTATTAAGAACGAACTTGTTCCAAGTTCTCCCTTCCTTACAATTCTGCAATACATCTTTAAATTCAACATCATGCACATATTGATCTTTGATGGTCTCCAAACCAAATATTTTAAAGTCAAGTTCTAAAAGCATAGTATAATGACGAGACAATACATCAACAATAACATTTTCTTTACCCTTCTTGTGTTTAATGACATAAGGGAAAGTCTCAATGAATTCAACCCATTTAGCATGTCTACGGTTCAGTTTTGCTTGACTTTTAATGTGTTTTAAAGATTCATGATCAGAATGTATAACAAATTCCTTGGGCCATAAATAATGTTGCCATGTTTCTAAGGTCCGAACAAGAGCATATAATTCTTTATCATAAGTAGAATAGTTCAGACTAGGCCCACTCAATTTTTCAAAAAAGTATGCAATAGGTTTGCCATCTTGTAATAACACACCTCCTAATCCAATTCCACTAGCATCACATTCAAGCTCAAAAGTCTTATTAAAATCAGGAAGTTGGAGTAAAGGAGCATGAGTCAACTTATCTTTCAATACCATGAAGGCTTCTTCCTGTGCGGTACCCCAAACAAAAGGCACATCCTTCTTTGTAAGCTCATTGAGAGGTGCAGCAATGGTGCTGAAATCTCTCACAAAACGCCTATAGAAACCACCGAGGCCAAGGAAACTCCTCACTGGTCTGACCATTTTGGGCCGCGGCCAACTCTCAATAGGTTCAATCTTGGCTTTATCAACTTCAATTCCCTGTGGAGTAACAATATAGCCAAGAAAAGATACTTGGTCGGTGCAGAAGGTGCACTTTCCAAGGTTACCAAACAAACGTGCATCATGTAGAGCAATAAAAACAGCACATAAATGTTCCAAATGTTCCTCCAAAGATTTACTATAAATCAGTATATCATCAAAATAAACTACCACAAATCGTCCAATGAAAGCACTAAAACTTCATTCATTAACCTCATGAAAGTACTAGGTGCATTAGTTAACCCAAAAGGCATGACTAACTACTCATATAAACCAAACTTAGTTTTAAATGCAGTTTTCCATTCATCTCCCAATTTCATACGAATTTGATGGTATCCACTACGCAAATCAACTTTGGAGAATATTGTAGAGCCATTCAATTCATTAAGCATATCATCTAGCCTAGGAATATGATGACGATAATGAATAGTAATATTATTAATGCCTCTACAATCAACACACATACGCGATGTACCATCCTTTTTCGACACTAGAATAATAGGAACAACACAAGGACTAGGCGATTCGTGAATATAACCTTTGTCGAGGAACTCCTGGACTTGACGCATAATCTCATTCGTCTCCTCTAGATTGGTACGGTATGGTGCACGGTTGGGTAGCGAAGCACCAGGAATTAAGTCAATCTGATGCTCAATCTCTCGAATAGGTGGTAATCTTGTGGAAATACATCAGCGAACTCCTACAAAATGTTAGTAACAACAGGAGGCAAAGAGGAAGGCACGTCCACGAATGAAAATAATGCGTCTTTGCACACAAAAGCATAGCAAACAGATTTGCTGAAATCTAGATCATCAATATCAGATTTGGTGGCAAGTAAACATGCACTTTTCAATTTAATTTCAGAAGCAACATTAGATGGCTTATTATTAGGCTTCATGTGTTGCTCAAATTCTTGTGCCACAATCTGATTTTCACTCTTATTTTTCTCCTGTTTTGCTTCATTAGCTCTATTAACATCATCTTTCAAAATGGAATCAGGAGTCATAGGAAGCAAAGTAATATTTTTATCCTTATGAACAAGAGTATACCGATTGTTTCTACCATGGTGTACAATTTTTTTATCAAATTGCCATGGTCTACCAAGTAATAAAGAACATGTTTGCATAGGTACCACATCGCAATCAACATAATCAGCATATGTAGAGATACTGAAATGCACACGAACGGTACGTGTTACCTTAACCTTGCCCATGTTGTTGAACCATTGGATGTAGTAAGGATGTGGATGCGGTCTTGTGGTGAGAGAGAGATTCTCCACCATCTCCATGCTAGCCAAGTTGTTGCAGCTCCCTCCATCTATGATGACGCGAATAGAACGTTGATACCTCTCCAACGTATCTATAATTTTTGATTGCTCCATGCTATTATATTATCTATTTGGATGTCAATTGGCTTTATTTTACACTTTTATATCATTTTTGGGACTAACCTACTAACCGGAGCCCAGCCCAAATTGCTGTTTTTTGCCTATTTTAGGGTTTCGAAGAAAAGGAATATCAAACGAAGTCCAAACGGAATGAAACCTTCGGGAACATGATTTTCTTAACAAACATGATCCAGGAGACTTGGAGTGGCCGTCAAGAAACAAGGGAGGAAGGCACGAGGCAGGGGGCGCGCCCTCCACCCTCGTGGGCCCTCCGTAGCTCCACCGACGTACTTCTTCCTCCTATATAAGTCCACGTACCCCCCAAACATCCAGGAGCACCACGAAAACCTAATTCCACCGCCGCGACCTTCTGTACTCGAGAGATCCCATCTCGGGGCCTTTTCTGGAGCTCCGCCGGAGGGGGCATGGATAACAGAGGGCCTCTACATCAACTCCATGGCCTCTACGGTCATGTGTGAGTAGTTTATTTCAGACCTACGAGTCCATAGTTATTAGCTAGATGACTTCTTCTCTCTCTTTGGATCTCAATACAAAGTTCTCCTCGATTCTCTTGGAGATCTATTCGATGTAATCTTCTTTTGCGGTGTGTTTGTCGAGATCTGATGAATTGTGGGTTTATGATCCAGATTATCTATGAACAATATTTGATTCTCCTCTGAATTCTTTTATGTATGATTGGTTTATCTTTGCAAGTCTCTTCGAATTATCAGTTTGGTTTGGCCTACTAGATTGATCTTTCTTGCAATGGGAGAAGTGCTTAGCTTTGGGTTCAATCTTGCGGTGCTCGATCCCAATGACAGAAAGGGAACCGACACGTATTGTATTGTTGCCATCGAGGATAAAAAGATGGGGGTTTATATCATATTTCATGAGTTTATCCCTCTACGTCATGTCATCTTCCTTAAAGCATTACTCTGTTCTTATGAACTTAATACACTAGATGCATGCTGGATAGCAATCGATGTGTGGAGTAATAGTAGTAGATGCAGAATCGTTTCGGTCTACTTGTCTCGGATGTCATTCCTATATACATGATGATACCTAGATATTCTCATAACTATGCTCAATTCTATCAATTGCTCGACAGTAATTCGTTTACCCACCGTAATACTTATGCTCTTGAGAGAAGCCACTAGTGAAACCTATGTCCCCCGGGTCTATCTTCCATCATATTAATCTTCTAATACTTAGTTATTTCTTTTGCCTTTTATTTTACTTTGCATCTTTATCATAAAAATACCAAAAAATTATCTTATCATATCTATCAGATCTCACTCTCGTAAGTGACCGTGAAGGTCGTGACAATCCCTTTATCGTGTTGGTTGCGAGGTTCTTATTTTTTTGTGTAGGTGCGTGGGACTTGAGCGTGATCTCCTACTAGATTGATACCTTGGTTCTCAAAAACTAAGGGAAATACTTCTGGTACTTTCTGCATCACCCTTTCCTCTTCAAGGGAAAACCAACGCAGTGCTCAAGAGGTAGCAAGAAGGATTTCTGGCGCCGTTGCCGGGGAGATTCGCGCCAAGTCAAGTCAAGATTTGACTCCCAACAACGAGTCATTTCAGGTGTCGTTGCTAAGTCAAGACATACCAAGTACCCATCACAAACCCTTATCCCTCGCATTACATTATTTGCCATTTGCCTCTCGTTTCCCTCTCCCCCACTTCACCCTTGCCATTTTATTTGCCCTCTTTTTCCTCTCTCCCTCTCTCTCCGTTCCCCTCCTCTTTCCCTATTTGCCTTTTTTGCCTGTTTCGTGTTTGCTTGTGTGTTGGATTGCTTGCTTGTCACGATGGCTCAAGATAATACTAAATTGTGTGACTTTACCAATACCAACAACAATGATTTTCTTAGCACTCCGATTGCTCCTCTTACCGATGCTAAATCTTATGAAATTAATGCTGCTTTATTGAATCTTGTCATGAAAGATCAATTTGATGGCCTTCCTAGTGAAGATGCCGCTACCCTTCTAAATAGCTTTTGTTGATTTGTGTGATATGCAAAAGAAGAAAGATGTGGACAATGATATTGTTAAATTGAAGCTATTTCCGTTTTCGCTTAGAGATCGTACTAAAGCTTGGTTTTCGTCTTTGCCTAAAAATAGTATGGATTCATGGAATAAGTGCAAAGATGCTTTTATCTCTAAGTATTTTCCTCCTGCTATAATCATCTCTCTTAGAAACGATATTATGAATTTTAAGCAACTTGATCATGAACATGTTGCACAATCTTGGGAGAGGATGAAATTAATGACATGTAATTGCCCTACACATGGTTTGAATCTTTGGATGATTATACTTAATTTTTATGCCGGATTGAATTTTGCTTCTAGAAATCTATTAGATTCGGCCGCGGGAGGCACTTTTATGGAAATCACTTTAGGAGAAGCTACCAAACTCCTAGATAATATTATGGTTAATTATTCTCAATGGCACACCGAAAGATCTACTAGTAAAAAAGTGCATGCAATTGAAGAAATTAATGTTTTGAGTGGAAAGATGGATGAACTTATGAAATTGTTTGCTAATTAGAGTGCTCCTACTTATCCTAATGATATGCCTTTGTCTACTTTGATTGAGAATAATAATGAATCTATGGATGTGAATTTTGTTGGTAGGAACAATTTTGGCAATAATGCGTATAGAGGTAATTTTAATCCTAGGCCATTTCCTAGTAATTCCTCTAATAATTATGGTAATTCCTACAACAATTCTTATGGAAATTATAATAAGATGCCCTCTGATTTTGAATCTAATATTAAAGAATTTATTACTTCGCAAAAGAGTTTGAATGCTTTGATTGAAGAAAAATTGCTTAAGATTGATGAGTTGGCTAGGAACGTTGATAGAATTTCTCTTGATGTTGATTCTTTGAAACTTAGAACTATTCCTCCTAATCATTATATCAATGAGTCTCTCAAAGCCATGAGAATTTCCATTGATGAGTGCAAAGAAAGAACGTCTAGGATGTGTGCTAAGAAAGATTGATTTGTGAAAGCGTGTTCTTCTAGTTTTCATGATAATAAAGATGAAGATCTAAAAGTTATTGATGTGTCCCCTATTAAATCTTTGTTTTGAAATATGAATCTTGATAATGATGGGACTGAAGATGAGCCACCTTTACCTAGAAGGCGTTCTAAAAATTCGGAGTTTGTAGATCTTGATGCTAAAATTGATAAAAGTGGGATTGAAGAGATTAAAACTTTAAATAGTAATGAACCCAGTATTTTGGATTTCAAGGAATTTAATTATGATAATTGCTCTTTGATAGATTGTATTTCCTTGTTGCAATCCGTGCTAAATTCTCCTCATGCTTATAGTCAAAATAAAGCTTTTATTAAACATATCGTTGATGCTTTGATGCAATCTTATGAAGAAAAACTTGAGTTGGAAGTTTCTATCCCTAGAAAACTTTATGATGAGTGGGAACCTACAATAAAAATAAAAATTAAAGATCATGAGTGTTATGCTTTCTGTGATTTGGGTGCTACTGTTTCCACAATTCCAAAACTTTGTGTGATTTGCTAGGTTTTCGTGATTTTGATGATTGTTCTTTAAACTTGCACCTTGCGGATTCCATTATCAAGAAACCTATGGGAAGAATTAATGATGTTCTTATTGTTGCAAATAGGAACTATGTGCCCATAGATTTCATTGTTCTTGATATAGATTGCAATCCTTCATGTCCTATTATTCTTGGTAGACCTTTCCTTAGAACGATTGGTGCAATTATTGATATGAAGGAAGGGAATATAAAATTCCAATTTCCATTAAAGAAAGGCATGGAACACTTCCCTAGAAACAAAATTAAATTACCATATGAATCTATTATGAGAGCCACATATGGATTGCCTACCAAAGATGGCAATACCTAGATCTACCTTTGCTTTTATGCCTAGCTAGGGGCGTTAAACGATAGCGCTTGTTGGGAGGCAACCCAATTTTCTTTTTATTCCTTGACTTTTGCTCATGTTTAGTAATAAATAATTTATCTAGCCTCTGTTTTGGTTGTGTTTTTTGTGTTTAATTAGTGTCTGTGCCAAGTAGAACCGTTGGGAAGACTTGGGGAAAGTCTTTTTGATCTTGCTGTAAAAAACAAAAACTTTAGCGCTCACGAGAACTTCTGCCATTTTTATTTGGAAGGTGCTATTTAGTTAATTATTTTTGCATATGATTAATAGATAAATTCCTCACGTCCATAAATTTATTTTAGAATTTTTGGGGGTCCAGAGTTTGCGTTAGCTACAGATTACTACAGACTGTTCTGTTTTTGATAGATTCTGTTTTTCATGTGTTGTTTGCTTATTTTGATGAATCTATGGCTAGTAAAAGAGTTTATAAACCATAGATAAGTTGGAATACAGTAGGTTTAACACCAATATAAATAAATAATGAGTTCATTTACAGTACCTTGAAGTGGTGCTTTCTTTTCTTTTGCTAACGGAGCTCACGATATTTTCTATTTTGAGTTTTGTGTTGTGAAGTTTTCAAGTTTTGGGTAAAGATTTGATGGATTATGGAACAAAGAGTGGAAAGAGCCTAAGCTTGGGGATGCCCATGGCACCCCAAGGTAAAATTCAAGGACACCAAAAAGCCTAAGCTTGGGGATGCCCCGGAAGGCATCCCCTCTTTCGTCTTCGTCTATCGGTAACTTTACTTGGAGCTATATTTTTATTCACCACATGATATGTGTTTTGCTTGGAGCGTCTTGTATGATTTGAGTCTTTGCTTTTTAGTTTACCACAATCATCCTTGCTTTAAACACCTTTTGAGAGAGACTCACATAATTTGAAATTTATTAGAATACTCTATGTGCTTCACTTATATCTTTTGAGCTATATAGTTTTTGCTCTAGTGCTTCACTTATATCTTTTAGAGCACAGTGGTGGATTTGTTTTATAGAAACTATTGTTCTGTCATGCTTCACTTATATTATTTTGAGAGTCCTTTAGAACAACATGGAAATTTGCTATAATATAAAAACTTTCATAGAAGTGCATTGAATAATATGAGAAGTTTGATACTTGATAATTGTTTTGAGATATGGAGATGGTGATATTAGAGTCATGCTAGTTGAGTAGTTGTGAATTTGAGAAATACTTGTGTTGAAGTTTGTGATTCCCGTAGCATGCACGTATGGTGAACCGTTATGTGATGAAGTCGGAGCATGATTTATTTATTGATTGTCTTCCTTATGAGTGGTGGTCGGGGACGAGCGATGGTCTTTTCCTACCAATCTATCCCCCTAGGAGCATGCGCGTAATACTTTGTTTCGATAACTAATAGATTTTTGCAATAAGTATGTGAGTTCTTTATGACTAATGTTGAGTCCATGGATTATACGCACTATCACCCTTGCACCATTGCTAGCCTCTCTAGTATCACACAACTTTCGCCGGTACCATAAACCCACCATATACCTTCCTCAAAACAGCCACCATAACTACCTATTATGGCATTTCCATAGCCATTCCGAGATATATTTCCATGCAACTTTCCACTGTTCCGTTATTATGACACTCTTCATCATTATCATATTGCTTGCATGATCATGTAGTTAACATCGTATTTGTGGCAAAGCCACCATTCATAATTCTTCATACATGTCACTCATGCATCATTGCACACCCCGGTACACCGCCGGAGGCATTCACATAGATTCATATTTTGTTTTAAGTATTGAGTTGTAAGAAATTAAAAGTGTGATGATCATCATTATTAGAGCATTGTCCCAAGTGAGGAAAGGATGATGGAGACTATGATTCCCCCACAAGTCGGGATGAGACTCCGGACGAAAAAAAGAGAGAAAAGAGGCCAAAAAGAAAAAAGAAGGCCCAAATAAAAAATGAGAGAAAAAGAGAGAAGGGACAATGCTACTATCCTTTTTCCACACTTGTGCTTCAAAGTAGCACCATGATCTTCATGATAAAGAGTCTCATATGTTATCACTTTCATATACTAGTGGGAATTTTTCATTATAGAACTTGGCTTGTATATTCCAATGATGGGCTTCCTCAAAATGCCCTAGGTCGTCATGAGCAAGCAAGTTGGATGCACACCCACTTAGTTCTTTTGTTGAGCTTTCATATACTTATAGCTCTAGTGCGTCTATTGCATGGCAATCCCTACTCACTCACATTGATATCTATTTATAGGAATCTCCATAGCCCGTTGATACGCCTAGTTGATGTGAGACTGTCTTCTACTTTTTGTCTTCTCCACAACCACCATTCTATTCCACATATAGTGCTATATCCATGGCTCACGCTCATGTATTGCGTGAAGATTGAAAAAGTTTGAGAACATCAAAAGTATGAAACAATTGATTGGCTTGTCATCGGGGTTGTGCATGATTTAAATATTTTGTGTGGTGAAGATATATCATAGCCAGACTATATGATTTTGTAGGGATAACTTTCTTGAGCCATGTTATTTTGCGAAGACATAATTGCTTAGTTAGTATGCTTGAAGTATTATTATTTCTATGTCAATATTAAACTTTTATCTTGAATCTTTCGAATCTGAACATTCATGCCACAATAAAGAAAAAATGCATTGAGAAATATGTTAGAAAGCATTCCACATCACAAATTCTTCTTTTATCATTTACCTACTCGAGGACGAGCAGGAATTAAGCTTGGGGATGCTTGATACGTCTCCAACGTATGTATAAATTTTGATTGCTCCAAGCTATTATATTATCTATTTTGGATGTTAATGGGCTTTATTTTACACTTTTATATCATTTTTGGGACTAACCTACTAACCGGAGGCCTAGCCCAAATTGCTGTTTTTTTGCCTATTTTAGGGTTTCGAAGAAAAGGAATATCAAACGGAGTCCAAATAGAATGAAACCTTCGGGAACGTGATTTTCTCAACAAAGGTGATCCAGGAGACTTGGAGTGGCTGTCAAGAAACAAGGGAGGAAGGCACAAGGTAGGGGGCGCGCCTAGCCCCCTAGGCGCGCCCTCCACCCTCGTGGGCCCTCCGTTGCTCCACCGACGTACTTCTTCCTCCTATATAAGTCCACGTACCCCCCAAACATCCAGGAGCACCATGAAAACCTAATTCCACCACTGCAACCTTTTGTACTCGAGAGATCCCATCTTGGGGCCTTTTCAGGAGCTCCGCCGGAGGGGGCATTGATCACGGAGGGCCTCTACATCAACTCCATGGCCTCTCTGGTGATGTGTGAGTAGTTTATTTTAGACCTACGGGTCTATAGTTATTATCTAGGTGGATTCTTCTCTCTCTTTGGATCTCAATACAAAGTTCTCCTCGATTCTCTTGGAGATCTATTCGATGTAATCTTCTTTTGCGGTGTGTTTGTCGAGATCCGATGAATTGTGGGTTTATGATCCAGATTATCTATAAACAATATTTGATTCTCCTATGAATTCTTTTATGTATGATCGGTTTATCTTTGCAAGTCTCTTCGAATTATCAGTTTGATTTGGCCTACTAGATTGATCTTTCTTGCAATGGGAGAAGTGCTTAGCTTGGGGTTCAATCTTGCGGTGCTCGATCCCAGTGACAGAAAGGGAACCGACATGTATTGTATTGTTGCCATCGAGGATAAAAAGATGGGGTTATCATATTGCATGAGTTTTATCCCTCTACATCATGTCATCTTCCTTGAAGCATTACTCTATTCTTATGAACTTAATACTCTAGATGCATGCTGGATAGCGGTCGATGTGTGGAGTAATAGTAGTAGATGCAGAATCGTTTCGGTCTACTTGTCTCGGACGTGATGCCTATATACATGATCATACCTAGATATTCTCATAACTATGCTCAATTCTATCAATTCCTCGACAGTAATTCATTTACCCACTGTAATGCTTATGCTCTTGAGAGAAGCCACTAGTGAAACCTATGGCCCCCGGGTCTATCTTCCATCATATTAATCTTCCAGTACTTAGTTATTTCTTTTGCCTTTTATTTTACTTTGCATCTTTATCATAAAAATACCAAAAATATTATCTTACCATATCTATCAGATCTCACTCTCCTAAGTGACCATGAAGGGCTTGACAACCCCTTTATCGCGTTGGTTGCGAGGTTCTTATTTGTTTGTGTAGGTGCGTGGGACTTGAGCGTGATCTCCTACTAGATTGATACCTTGGTTCTCAAAAACTGAGGGAAATACTTACGCTACTTTGCTGCATCACCCTTTCCTCTTAAAGGGAAAACCAACGCAGTGCTCTGGAGGTAGCAAATGTTCCTTCACAACTCCCTTTGTATGGAACAAATTATGGCTCTGATTTTGCTCAGCTTGTGTAACCTGCACACTCAAAACACATTGAGAAACTAAACATTCATACCTGTCAGCATCTTCAGTAGCCATGTATTGCGTCTCATGATCAGAATCATCTCCACCGTGTTCTTCATGTGTAATAAGAGCCAAAGTCTCCTCATCATAGTCACTAGCGGACTCATACCCACCATCCTTAGTAGTAATCATCACACGCTGAGATTTGCATTCTCTCGCAAAATGTCCTCTTCCCTTACAACGATGACAAATAATATCACTTCTGTGCCCTGTTGATGCCATGGAAGAAGAAGAGCTCTGCGCAGGCTCGGCAGGTGTGCTCTTGGCAGATAGTGGTGGTTGTGCCTGCTTTCATGTATCACGGCAGGAGGTGGCACCTGATGGAGGTGCTGGTGTAGTGGAAGTAGAGGATGCACGTGGTGTCCATGATGAAGATCGACCTGCAGAAAAGTTAGTTCGTGCCAATGCCTGTCGATCCTGCACTTCATGTTCATCTTTACAAGCAAGATGAAATAAACGAGTGATATTATTATACTCCTTATACTCTAGAATGGTCTGAATCTCTCTATTTAATCCACGCATAAAACATGCAAGCATAGCTTCATTCTCCTCAACAATACCACATCTAATCATGCCAGTTTGTAATTCCTGATAATGTTCTTCTACATAATTTTTTCCTTGTCTTAAACGCTGCAATTTTTGAATTAATTCACGTTGATAATATGGTGGAACCCAATGAGTACGCATAGCATTTTTCAAAGCAGCCCAAGTAGCTGGAATATGATATAATCTACAATGTTCAGACCACCAAACACGTGCAAAGCTAGTGAAAGAACAAACAACAGCAGGAACACGTCTCACCTCAAGATATTGTAAACATGTAAATCATTGTTCAGTTTCTAACTCCCAAGTAAGATATATATCTGGAACATATCTACCCTCAAATGGTGGAATATTCAATTTCAGTTTAGGGAGATGGTCATGATCTCGTACCTGAGGGGGAGCCCTACCATTGCCATTATTTGCATGTGGACGACCTGGTGGTTGTGGTGCTGGTGGTTGCATGTAGTTCTGATTTTGATCAACCTCATCCTCGTAATCTCCCGCATAATCATCCTCCTCCGCATCAGCAGCAGGAGCCGCAGAAGTATCAACAGCAGCACCAACAGTTTAGCCAGGCGCAAGAGGGACACGACTCGCTCGGCTAAGGGCTGTTTCATGATGTGGAGGTAGTCATTGTTGTTGAGGTGCGTTAGGTGCAGCTGGTGGTGGTGGTGGAAGACGCATGAGCAATTCATTAAACTTGTTATCGAGCTTTGTTTCGAATGTCTTCTCCATGCCATCTATCTTCTCCATGGCTTCTTCAAATCTGTTTAGCACATCTTGCACCTGTCCACTCATCATTTGCTGAAATTTATCATGCAGCTCCTTATTCGTCATGTTCTCCCAGTCAGTCTCATCGGCTTGTGATCCTGCCATGGTTAGCAGCAATAGAAACACACAAGAATATGATCCTATAGACTACTAACAAGAGGTGGTGGTGGGTGTCACAAATCCGTCAAGCAAATCTCAAATTCCTACCAGTTCTTACCCAGAAGTAGGCGGTGATCAGCAACTGTCGTAGTCAAAACTCTCAAAGCTTGGATAGAGCGATTACCAGGGAGAGTCAAACGCACGACGTAGATGTATGTGGAGCTGGGAAGGCTTATAATATGGTAGCAAAAAGGGTCAACAATAATCAATTCAGAGATGCAAAGTTGAATAAACACTCAACGACAGTACTGTGCTGGTCCTAGGCTAGACCGTGCTAGAGACGTGAGCCTAGAACACTAACAAAATCATGGCGCTGCATGTAAACAAGGGAAAAGCACACCCTGGAATTTTTTTCCGCTCTTTTTTTGGCGCTCCTCTTTTTTTGCACTCCTTTTTTTTGCGAAAAATCACTATAATGGCGAGTGTCTCAAAACTCTTCCCAGGTCAAACTGGGCACAGAATTTTTTTTGACTTTTTTTTTCAGAAATTAGGGCAACGACGATGAAAAAGTGCGACAAAAAATTACTATGATGGCACGTGGCTCAAAAGACTCAGAAAAGCCTAAAAATATGATAGGGAAAAATATTTTGGCCTCTGAAAATTTTGGCCTAAATACTGCCTCGGGGTCTCCAGACTCTTTTTTTTCGAAACCTACTCAGGCAAGGAAACACGAATCGGAAATTAGACGTATCTCGAAAACAAACCTAATATGAAAGGAACTCGTATTGGTGGTGGATATATGGTGGTAGGATATGGCAGCGGTGGTGGTATATGGATACAGATTGGTGGTGGTATATGGATACGGATTGGTGATGGTATATGGAGACGCATCGATGGCAGATAAGTGGTGGTGGTAGATGGCAGGGGCGATGATGATGGTGCGGCGGCAGCGTGACAACTTATGACCAGAACTCGAAACTCTAAAAGACTAGACTCTAAGACCAACAACTAGACACGACGATGCAACCGCAAATTCAACAAAGCAAAATATTGAAAAGACTATGCAAAGGCTCAGACTGGTTCGTATATGATGAACTAACCCTAATTTTTTTGGCTTTTTCATGGACTGTAGGTATGAAGAACATACTCGATCTAAACTACAAAAAACTGTAAAATCTCACCAAGCAACCTGGAAATCGGATACCACTTGATAGAGGCAAAGGTGTCCCGTCTTTCGATGAGATGGTGGCTATCGTTTGGAGGAAGTCGACTTTGACGATCCGACTACGAACGTGCAAGGACGACGTGCCTTAGCAATCGCTAAACCAACTCCGAAAGGTTATTGACCACGCCGGAGCACGATCAACCTGACCATGAAGGTTTGTTTCCTGCAGGCAAATGAAGAACAAGCAAGAAACTAAGATTGCAATATGGATATTGCGAATATAAAAGTAAAGCTTTATTGATCAAAGGTGGGGTTCTGTGATGCCTTTGTCTGGTCATTGAACACAAACGAAGTACGTGAAGTTGCAGCTATGGCGAACTTTAATCTAAACAAAACCCAAAGTTTAAACGATGCCCTAAGGGCTGTATATATGGAGGAAGAGGGGGGATTTTGTGGCCCTTGGAGCAGGGGTCCGAAACCAACCCTAACTCTTGTTTCCCCACACATACGGACTCTAAAAACAACCTATACTTAAGTATTTTGAAAATACATGGGCCTGGCCCAATAATAAGGTGACGCAGCACCTAGAATAGCCTCTAGACGAAATTTATGAAGTGGCATCTTGTATATTTTGTCCAAGGCTTCATGCACTCCTTATGGTGGCTTCAAAGTCCTGAAATCATCACTTGTAACTCTGTTCTTGATCCCCTTGCACATGCCATCATCTCCATGCTTGGTCTTGCTCTAGTGTTCATCCCTCTTATCCATGCCAGGCCCTTCATTTGCAAGAAAAACAAATGTATCCAATTTAGGCAGCATCATATTCTCATGAACATTAGAATCATTACCAAGAAACGAAAGTACATGATAATTTAATTGGCGTGCGTGAGCTCTAGTAATTGGTCCAGTATGTATAGCAGTAGGGGCTGTGGGTGTAACAATGGTATTGATGTCCTCATCACCTCCTCCCCATCTGACTTAGCAGGGCGCTTGCATCTTCGAACTCGTTTCTTGGTCTTGCTACGTGGAGCAGAATGAGAAATAGAGCCACCTGCAAACACATATGGAAAGAACACAAGAGACCCAGCAAAGATGAGAGGATTGCACACAAGAGCAAGTGAATATAATGCTTGTGAATCAGAGAAGGTAAAACAGTGCTACGTGGTTCAAAAATCCCGGTTGTACCAGTTCTACAACCGGTAGAACCACTGGAAGCGAACAGTGCCACCAAGTTGAGAACAACTACCTACAGGATTTGAATCAACCTAGCAATATTCTAAGTTCTAAGAAAACACAACCACTAGTAGGAGCATATATAAATCTCTTCTGCCCAAAGGTTTGAACAATAAACATGGGATATCAAGCAATGCCCTAAGAAGAAGGAAACAAGGGATGAAACTCTAGAAAGAAGAAGTGGGGCATTACTGCATACATGGGAAGAGATCGGGAGGGAGGGGCCCTCCACGGAGCGGATCCAAGGAGGGCCCACGGATCCAGAGTGCCAAAGAGCACTCGGGGGCTGGGGCAAGGGCGACTGGAGGCTAGGGCAGGTGAGAGGAATAGGGGCGAGGGGAGGAAGAAGATACCCCTTCGACCCCGCCCCCTATATATACTCGTAGACCACGAAGCGGTTGTACTGCTCCCTGGTACATACCAGCGGTTGTGGGAGGTACTTCCATCGCCTGGAAGGCAGCGGTAGTACCGCCAGAAACCGAGCGGTAGTACCGGCCAGGAGCATGACCTGGGGCCAACGATGGAACCGCTCAGACAACCCTAGTAGTACCCCTGGGATGGCGGAAACGAGTGTTCTAGGGGTTGAACTTCTAGGGACACCGGTTGTACCACCCAGTCACCATCACCCACACCATGATCAAGTTGTGTGCAATTGGAATAGATGGTTATTAGGTAGAGAAAGGCTTGGGATGGAAAAAGTCACTAGAATAGGGTGTGGTGACCTCCACGAGTGCAAGGAGCAACCAAAGAAAACCACTACTTGGAGATCACAACACCTAGGACCTAACAAAAATCTAGCAAGAGCGAATAAGATCCAAAGAAACCAACCCTTTTAAAGAAAAAGGGCGGTGGCCAAGGCCACCTATGTTTGAGTGCAAAGGTATGGCATCACCAAGATTTTAACCTTGGGCCCATGAACAAAACTCATCTTTGAAGCACAAGTACCATAAAAAATGGCTAATGTGAAAGACTTAATCGATTTATGCATAATGGGGGGAGGGAGAGTTCATTGAGAGAACAACACTCCCCCTATGTCCATGCCTACATCTAGAACAACATATGATGATGAGTGCGGTGGGGTGTGCCTAGATTCAAGCCACATTGCTCAATCAATGATATTTAGCTCATGCCTTAACTCGCGAAATCTTGCTTCAACTAGAGGCTTGGTGAAAATATCCGCTAGTTTCTCTTGAGTGTTGATGTAGACGATATCAATATCTCCCCGCTTGATGTGATCCCTAATGAAATGATGACGAATCTCAATATGCTTCGTCTTGCTATGTTGCACCGGGTTGAGAGAGATCTTGATAGCACTTTCATTGTCACATAAAAGAGGCACTTTGTCACAAGTGACACCGTAATCCTTTAAAGTTTGCCTCATCCATAGAAATTGTGCACAACAACTTGCGGCGGCTACATACTCGGCCTTGGTGGATGAGAGAGATATACAATTTTGCTTCTTTGAAGACCAACTCACCAAAGAGCGACCAAGGAATTGGCACCCTCCGGAAGTTGACTTCCTATCCACACAATCTCCCGCCCAATCTGAGTCCGAGTAACCAATGAGATCAAAGCTTGCTCCTTTGGGGTACCATAAGCCAAAGTTTGGGGTATGAGCCAAATATCGAAAGATTCGCTTGACCGCCACATAGTGGATTTCCTTAGGTACGGCTTGAAACCATGCACAAATTCCCACACTCGACATGATATCCGGTCTAGATGCACAAAGGTAAGGCAAGGATCCAATCATGGAATTATATACCTTTTGATCCACCACTTTACCATTGGGATCACTATCAAGCTTGCATTTGGTGGGCATTGGAAACTTGACCGGCTTGACATCATCTAGCTTAAATTTCTTGAGCATGTCTTGGGTGTATTTGGCTTGGTTGATGAAAGTTCCTTCTCTTCTTTGTTTGACTTCGAACCCAAGAATGAACTTCAACTCTCCCATCATAGACATCTCAAACTTCTCGGTCATTATTTCGGCAAACTCATCATTGGAAGATTTGTTAGGAGAACCAAAGATAATATCATCAACATATAGTTAGCATATGAACAAATCCCCTTTGACCCTCTTAGTAAAAAGAGTGGGATCGATTTTCCCAATTTAAAACCCACAATCTTGCAACAACTCAGTAAGGTGCTCATACCACGCACGTGGGGCTTGCTTAAGGCCATAGAGCGCCTTTTTGAGTTTGTATACATGAGTGGGGAACTTGGGATCCTCGAATCCCGGAGGTTGTTTGACATATACCAACTCATTCAAAGGACCATTAAGAAAAGCACTTTTCACATCCATTTGTTGCAATTTAAAGTCATGATGAGATGCATAAGCAAGCAACATACGAATAGATTCAAGATGAGCAATGGGAGCAAAGATTTCACCGTAGTCGATACCCTCGACTTGGGAGTAGCCTTGTGCCACCAGTCTTGCCTTGTTTTGAACAACCACACCATTTGTATCTTGCTTGTTCTTGAAGATCCATTTGGTTCCAATGACATTATGTTCCTCCGTTGGCCTTGGCACTAATTCCTAAACTTGATTGCGCTCGAAGTTGTTGAGTTCATCGTGCATTGCTTCAAGCCAATCCTCATCATCAAGTGCCTCATGTACCTTTTGAGGTTCATCACACGAAACAAAATCATGATGCTCACAAAAGTTTGACAATTGTTTGTGAGTAGTTAGCCCTTTTCTCAAGGTTCCAAGCACATTCTCCATGAAATGTTGTTGATGCTTTAGCTTGGAAGCCACCTTAGCGGCACAACGCTCCAAAAGTTCCTCAATGGGAATTTGAGGATCATCTTGCACATCTTGAGCACCGTATTGAGTTTGCTCTTGATCTTGAGCACCGTCTTGAGCTTGCTCTTGACCTTGAGTTTGCTCTTGATCTTGAGCACTGTCTTGAGCTTTCTCTTGACCATGAGCATGCTCGGAGGCATGAACTTGATCTTGGGCATCATTTGGCACATCACCACCTCCAAGGAGTTGATTTTGCCCTTGATCTTGTCCATTGGGTTGAGGGCCTTCATTTTGTTCTTCGGAAGCGTGTGGGTCTAGTGTAGATGATGGCTCCACTTGAGTAGAGCATTGTCCTTCTACTTCGGCCACAAGGGGTTCCTCAATGGGGAGTATTTGACCAATCCCCATTCTTCTTATGGCTTGAGGAGGAATTTCATCACCTACATCACAAAGACCACTTTGCTCCACTTGGGAGCCGTTATTCTCATCAAACTCCATGTTACACGTCTCCTCAATGAGTCTAGTGGACTTGTTGAGGACACAATACGTATGAGAGTTTGTAGCATAACCAACAAATATGCCCTCTTGAGCTCTAGGTTCGAATTTAGACAAACGAACACCTTTCTTGAGAATGAAACACTTACAACCTGTCGGTGTACAAAAGTAGGGGCTCTCCTTTTGCACCACTTTACTTGTGCACGGGCAGTCGGAGCCGCGCCCGCGGACGCACTGAGCAGGGCAGAGGAGGGATGCCGGAGCGCAAGACAGCCAGAGCAACACCAAGACTAGGGGCGCAAAGAGATAAAGAGGGCAAGGTGGACTCCCCCGGCAAGACTCTTGCCAGGGCGGCCTCCGCAGCCCCAGCAAGATCCTTGTAGGGGCAATGACGCCAGCAGAGCGCGCCACCCTTGAGCCCAAGGGTTTCCGACGCCATCAGCCACATCAAAACCAAGGCTCAGGAGGCACCTCCATGGTGGCATGCAGATCTTTATGGAGATCATAAATACACAAGATCAGATGAGAGCCAGAAGATGATGATCCGTGGCGAGATCCTTGCCAAGGAAATCGACGAGACCCCCGGCAAGATCCTTGCCGGGGACGTGTCACACCCCTAGAATAATTGTTTGTAATTAGTGGCATTGCATGCATGAATCATGTCTAAAATTTATTTGAATTTGAAATGGGGACTATTGAAACCCTAGCACGGATGAATCCAATTAGGTTCAAATAAAAACTCATTTTCAATGAACCCAAAATTCCTTTGGAAAACTTCATCATTTTTTAATTGGTCTAGAACCTCTACCAAAAATGGTGCACATTTTCCTAGGTCACTTTGGATTTTAGAATGAATTCATAAAGTATTTGAATTTGGGCATTTAATTGCTATAAATAATTAAAATTCCCAAATAATTCTGAAAGTGGTTGAGGGCTATTGGAAATATTTTCAAAAGTGCCCACAATTATTTTCAGGGTTTTTGAAAATGCCTTAGCATTTTATTTAAGTCAAAACAATTACAAAAAAATAGAAAACAGAAACTAAATTAGGAGAGAAAGAGAGAGAGAGAAGTTACGTGGCCACCTACCTAGCGCCCTACCGGCCTAGCCCACCAGCCCAACCGCTAGGAGCTTCTTCAAGCTCCTGCCAGTAGGAGCTGCTGCGTGCCCGCATCACAGCCGACCGCGGCCACGTCTCCCCGCCACCTCCTGCTTCCTTCCCTGTCCTCGACCGGGCGCCTGGAGACGCCCGAGCCCCCTGGTCCTTCCCCTCTCTCGCAGCTCACTCTCCCCTCCTCTGCTCTCTCACTCGCACGGACCCGAGCGGCCCCGTTGCCGCCGACATGCACCACCGCGGCCACAGCCTTCCCCGTGCCTCTCCGACATGACCCCGATCTCCGTCACGACGTTGTCGTCCTCTCCATCGAGTCACGCAACGCCAGAAGCTCTGCTGCATCTCCAACGCTGTCGTTTCCGACCTCGGGTGTCGGTGATGCCCGCCGTCGATTCGCCGGACCCCGTGCCTCCCCTGCCTTGCCAGCAGCATTAGAAGAACTGTGGTGAGCCGCTGCACCGTTTCCCCCATGCCCCGTTGCCTAATTCGCCCCCTAGCCGCATCAACCACCGGAGCCGAGCGCTCCACGCCGCCGGCCATGTCACCGCCGTCGCCGCAGCCGCTCAGGCTCAAAACCGAGCGCTTCACCGTGCTTAGCATAGCTCCACGGGCCCAGAGCAACCACCCGTTGCTCCTGCCGTGCACCATAGCGACGTTTGCATCATCGCCCGAACTCCGGCCACTCAATTTGAGGACGCCGCCGTCGTTCTAGGTCACCTACGGCGACGCCACCTGCACCAAACGACGCGGACGGGTTCCAGCTCTGCGTAGCACCCCTCAGCACATCAAACCGTGGCCGGAGCAGCGATTCCGCAGCACTCCGCTGCGCCTGCCGTCGCCGGCGTCAAGCTGCCGGCGCGTTTGACCATTGACCCGGGGTTTGACTCCCCTAAGTCACCCACGTGTGGGCCCAGGCCCCTAATTAACATGGGTTTAGGATTAGTTTAGTGTTAACTAACTTTGTTAATTAGCCTAGACAGTGACACGCGGGACCCACTGGTCAGATTTGACCAGGAACGGTCATGTTGACTTGCTGACGTCACACCGACGTCATGTTGACGTAGTAAATGCTTTTCCAGTTTTTCTTTTCAGAAATGATTTAGAAATTCCAGAAAATAGTTAAAACTTCTAAAAATCATAGAAAATCAACTGTAACTCAAAATGAAATAATTTATATATGAAAAATTATCAGAAAAATCCAATCTATCCATTTATGCTACTTTGATGCATGATCAACCAACTTATACCCACTGTATAAGTGAGAACATGATAATGGCATTTTAAATGCTAAATATGGAGCTTGCATATGAACCCTTGGTCCATATGGACTTCATTTAAATTGTTGCTAGATGCATTAGTGCAAATCATAACATTATTGCCATGTCACATTCATGCATCATATTGTTGCATTGCATTGATTGTGTTTCCTCTTTGTTGCCGGTGTTTGTCCCCTCTCAGTAGACGACGTTCCGATGATTTGATCGATGACACCGATGAAGAACTATACTATCTTCAGAAGTGCCAGGCAAGCAAAACCCCCTTGGTCATTCCGATACAATACCACTCTCTTGCTCCTGCTCTCTTTTACTGCATTAGGACAACAACGTTTCAACTGTTACATGCTGCCGTAGCTGAACCCCTTTCCTCTGCATGACCTGTCATTGCCACAGAAAATAGATGAACCCCACTAGCATGAGTAGGAATTGTTTGAGCCCTGATGTGCCTACTCATTCATGCTTGTTGTCATGCCTGCAACTGCTTAGAGTTGAGTCAGGTCTGATTCATCGGGAATGAATTGGAACGTGGTGAACATGTCCTACCGTTGAGAGCTAAGCGTGTGAACACGATTTGGTAAAGGTAGCGGTGAGAGGCCATGTAGGAGTACATGGTGGGTTGTCTCATTGCAGCCGTTCTCAGGAACTGAGTTCTGTGTTTGTGATCCATGAACTGTTACTACCACACATTGGGTTCCGGTAACTCGGCCCCTCTCGACTTATTAATCAACTCGATCTTTGTCCAGGAGTTGCAACTAGTTTCTGGTGTTTGTAGGTAGTGTTAGTAGTCTACCAAGTGGCACCCGGTACAGGTGGGCTTGGGACAAACTAGGCACAGTGGCACGGTGTACCAAGTGGCACCCGGATGGTGGGCTTGGGAACCCTGCACACATCGTTTGGGGCCGTGAGCGACACCCCGACCGGATCTCCTTGTGGATGGAACCCGAATAGGCGATAAACTTGGATGAGAGACTTGTATGGTTAGTCACGTCGTGGCCGACACCCTCGCCCGGCTTCCACTTGAAGGTTGCCGAGGTACATGACGTGTACAGGGCGATAAGTGGCGAGAGCGTGTGTGAAGAAGTACACCCCTGCAGGGTTATCATTATCTATTCGAATAGCCGGGTTCCTCGGATATGGAAACTTGGACCCCTTGCATAGTTCATAGACAAGTGAAAGTGGATACTCTAAAATGTGCAAGATAAGCATGAGTGCTATAGATGGCGTTCTCGTAGGGAGACTGGAGCGGATCCATAGTGGTGTATTGATATGGTGAATATGTCGACTCGTGTACGCCACCTCAAAGAGTTACTGGCAGTTGTAGTTCAGGATAGCCACCGAGTCAAAGCTGGCTTGCTGCGGTCAAACTCCACCACCCCTTTATTGATACTGATGCATATGTAGCTAGTTCTGATGTAAGTCTTGCTGGGTACATTTTTTACTCACGTTTGCTTAATTTATGTTTTGCAGAGAGACGTTAGTCTCGCTAGTAGTTCCGTGTGGACTTCGATGTTTAGCTTGCTACCTCAGCTACGATCTTGTGCCCTCGGCAGGGTCTTGTAGATAGTCAGGCTTCTCAGCCTTCTTCATTTGTACTTGTCTGTACTCAGACAAATTAAGCTTCTGCATGTGCTTGTTACTTGTATGCTCTGTATGTTGGGTCATGAGACCCATGTTTGTAATACTTGGCTCCTCGGAGCCTAATGAATAAATACTTTGAGTCATAGAGTTTTGTTGTGATGCCATGTTGTATTTACACATATCGAGCATATTGTGTGTATGATTGAAATGCTTGGTATGTGTGGGATCCGACAACCTAGTTGTTTATTCTTGGTAGCCTCTCTTATGGGGAAATGTAGTCTTGTGCTTCCATGAGCCATAGTAGTCCGCTACAGCCCGGTTCACCGGAGTCCTGCTAGCCCAGCACTACTGCTCCGGAACACTTGACTGGCCGGCATGTGATTCACTTCGTTCCTGTGTCTGTCCCTTCGGGGAAATGTCACGCGGTGACATCCAGAGTCCTGCCTAGCCTGCTACAGCCGGGTTCACCGAAGTCCTGTTAGTCCAGTGCTACAGCCCGGATTCGCACGCTGCTGACCGACATGCTCGATGTTGATTCATGTATGCCTGTCCCCGTAAGTTAGTGCCACTTTGGGTTCACGACTAGTCATGTCGGCCCGGGTTCTCAATCATATGGATGCTAGCGACACTATCATATACGTGAGCCAAAAGGCGCAAACGGTCCCGCGCCATGGTAAGGCGACACCCGTGGGAATACCGTGCGTGAGGCCGCAAAGTGATATGAGGTGTTACCGGCTAGATCGATGTGACTTGGAATCGGGGTCCTGACAGGACGACCGCGGTGCCACGGCAAGACCCTTGCCGGGCCCCCGGCAAGACCCTTGCCGAGGACATCTGCGGGGCCGCAGCCAGGCCCACATCTGCCAAGACTCCATCGCCGCTCCCATGAAGCTGCTAGCTCAACCAGTTGGGCAGGCGTCTGCGTGGCAGCGTGCGGCCTCCACGCCGACTCAGCAAGGACCTGCGTGGTGGCATGCAGATCTTCATGAAGGCTCCGCCATCACGCCAGCCCAGCAGCTAGCCAACGTGGCGCTACAACGCCTCGTCAGCTCAGATGCGCGTCGGAGCCAGGCGACGCGGGGACAGCTGGGATGAGCTTCCTTGCCATCCCTGATAAAGCAAGAGGGGCACATCGGCAACGCATTAAATGCGTTTGTCCGACGATGCAGAGGATAGACTCAGCCGTGATGTGCCTTTCCACCGCATGTGCGCCGTTGTGGCGACCCCTTTTGTCTATAAAAGGAGGCCCGAGGCGTACTGGAGGGGGATTCAGATCTTTGGAACTTGAGACACACCATAGCTAGTTCAAGAACTCAAGAACACTCAAATCTACATCAAAGCAGGACTAGGGTATTACGCGTCTCCGTGGCCCAAACCTGGGTAAACGATCCTTGTGCTGACCGTGAGACCCGCTCTTTGCACAACCCCGCGCCTGCCAACCGTAGAAGGGATCCTAGTGATCCCATAGGTGTCGTTTCCCACCGACACAACCGAACACTCGAAAGTACTTGAGATTGGGCTTGTTGCCAGTCAGTATCTCATATGGAGTCTTGTTCAAGCATTTGTGGAGGTAGAGCCTATTGGATGCATGACATGCGGTGTTGATGGCTTCGGCCCAAAAGTTGTACGAAGACTTGAATTCCTCCATCATGGTCCTTGCTGCATCCATCAATGTCCGGTTCTTCCTCTCTGCCACACCATTTTGTTGAGGGGTATAGGATGCGGCATATTGGTGCTTGATCCCCTCATCACTAAGAAACTCATTCAAGGTGTAGTTCTTCAACTTGGTGTCGTTGTCACTTCTAATCATCAAGATCTTTGCATTATGTTGACGTTGAGCTTCATTTGCAAAGTTGATGGCGGTTTGTTGAGTCTCACTCTTCCTCTTGAAGAAGTATACCCATGTGTATCTTGAGTAGTCATCCACAATCACCAAGCAATACTTTCTTCCACCAAGACTATCAAAGGATGGAGGACCAAAGAGATCCATGTGAAGGAGCTCAAAGGGCCTCTTTGAGTAGATGATAGTCGATGGACAGTGAGACGTTTCATGAAGCTTTCCTTCGATACAAGCACTACAAGCACGGCCTTTGGCAAAACTCACATTTGTTAGTCCACGCACGTGGTCACCTTTGAGGAGACTTTGAAAAGATCTCGTATTGACATGGGCTAGTCCGCGATGCCAAAGCCAACCCACATCAACTTTATCCATTAGGCAAGTCGCGGTCTTAGTGGGTCGTTCCGAAAAGTTCACCACATGTAGAACATTCTTGACATGCCCAACAAAGGCTACTTTAAGAGTCTTGCTCCACAAAAGGGCCACGGTATGAAGATCAAAGAATGTTGCAAAGCCCATAAGAGCAAGTTGACGAACGGAAAATAAATTGTATGCAAGGGACTTAACAAGCATGACCTTCTCAATAGTTAACTCTTGAGAGATGATGATGACCCACAAGTATAGGGGGTCAATCATAGTCCTTCCGATAAGTAAGAGTGTCGAATCCAACGAGGAGCAAAAGGAAATGACAAGTGGTTTTCAGCAAGGTAATGTCTGCAAGCGCTGAAATTTTAAGTAAAAGATAATTTGGTAGTAGGATAATTTGTAACAAGCACGTAAAGGTAAGGGCAAATAATATGCAGCAAGATAGCCCAATCCTTTTGTGGCAAAGGGCAGGCCAAAACGGTTTCTTATAAGAAGCAAAGAGTTCTTCAGGGCTGTCGGTGTCAAAACTGGCAGATCTCGGGTAGGGGGTCCCGAACTGTCCGTCTGAGGATCAATGGTAACAAGGGACGATGGGGACACAATGTTTACCCAGGTTCGGGCCCTCTTAAAGGAGGAAAAACCCTACATCCTGCTTGATTGTATTCGATGAGTATAGGGGTTACAAGAGTTGATCTACCTCGAGATCGTAGTGGCTAAACCCTAGTTGTCTAGCCTATGAGAATTCTGATGATCTCTACAGACTAACCCCTCCGGTTTATATACACACCAGAGGTGCCTAGGGTAGTACAAAGTCGGTTTGCAGAAGAAGGAAATAATACATCCGAACACCAAAACTTGCCGTTCACGCATACAGGAGTCCTACCCGGACACGGGGAAGATCTTCAGTTTTTATCTTCACGGCCCATCAGTGCGGCCCATGTTGAATAGGCCAGGCACCCGAGGACCCCCTAATCCAGGACTCCCTCAGTAGCACCCGAACTTTCCTTCAATGAAGATGTAGTATCCGGCTCATGTCTTCGGCTTTGGCAAGGCAGGTTCTTCATCACACCTCGGACGGATAGCAGTCCGGCCCTAACCTTCACGTTCTGCCTTTATGAGTCCTTCCCCATCTTCGCCTCGATTTCCACGCGCTGGGCGAATGCGTATGGTCCATAACAACTTTTTAAAAATACGCCCCTGACCACACAGGGACGGCGCCTGTATAAAGAGATTAGATCCCCAAATGCCATCCACATCATGTAGAGAATATCGGGACCAACCACGAAAAACTTCAAAACATGGCCAGTGCTCCTAGCTCTTCTTTGGATCCTCATGGCCCTCAAGAGGGTGACTGGCGGAGCTGCTCAGTGGCTCATCGTCAATTGATCGACTTCAGACGTAGGGATATCTCCCTCTCACATATGTAGTCTCTGTGCGAGTGAGATTGGCCTCGATCGGCAATGATGTGCTAGCACAAAAATCCCCCAACCCCAACAAGGAGGAGAGGGTATGCTTCATTTCGTTTCTTCCGCGGGGCTTAGTATTTCCGATCCATCCCTTTCTCAGGGGTCTGTTGGAGTTCTATGGGATCCAATTGCACAACCTTACCCCAGGTTCGATTCTACACATCTCTGGCTTTGTCGCTCTCCGCAAACTGTTTCTGGGCCGTGAGGCTCATTTCGAAGTATGGAGAAAGTTATTTTGCCTCATCTCTCGTCATCAAGGGGGTTCCATATTTTAAGTGGGCGGCACGGAAGTATGGCGCATAGCCGGATCAGGCTACCCTATTGGAACTCCCAAGGAGGTATCCCAAGAATGGTCTTCGGAATGGTTTTACATTGAGGACGTCCCCCTTCCGAACCCAGTTCAGCGCGGCCTCCCCGAATTCTCCATGATCCTTTGAAGAAACGCCTCAATTGGTGCCCACGGAGTCCCAAGGAGGAAGACAGTGCGGAAGTAAAGAGGTTGGTCAACAAGGTCAGATTGCTTGCTCATTCTGAGATCTCGATAATCAAGTCATGGACATCGCAATAAAATGATGTATTAATCCCCTTCAGTCCAGAGTAACTCCTTTATGGTGTTACAACGGAGATGACGACTCATCTTGTTATAGACGCAACAGCCCGGATACCCCAACCGAACTGGCCATAATCCCGGCCGATCTGCATAAGGGGGAGAAAGAAGACTTCCTCTGCTTAAACTGCAAAGAAGGTTTTTCCATGTACAACCCCATTGAATGGGTAAGCTTTTGATTATCAGTGTTGTTCTACCTTGTTATCTAGGCATGCTAGTCAAATTGTTCTTGTTGTCTTAAAACAATCATGGAGGAAGGTGGTCGAGAACATTCATTGTACCTCCCCACAGCCAGAGGATCACGCTCGCAACGAGGACCCCGGCCTCTGCGAGGATCCGGATATATATATATATAGAGTTCGATGATGGAGTATTTTATCAGGCGAGCCTTGACGGTTCAAAAGTGGCTATTACAGCTAACTACCCCCGCCCTTACCCTTTCCCCATTGTAAGTACTCAAAAAGCTTCCTAAAAAAGAAGCCCCTACTTGCACCTTATCCACTACACTAAACTGTATTTCATAGGATCGGCGCTCAACAAGCCACACTCCCTCGAGAGCGGACTCTACATAGGGCGATCGTTTAAAACGGAAGGAAACCAGGAGCGCCGTCGAGCCCCCTTCTTCTTCTTCTTCAAAGAGGTATGTCCTTTGATATGTGCCTAAGCATGAGATTAGATTGTTGATTTTCTCCTCTACCTTTATTTCAGGAGGAGCACGCGGCAAATCATGGGAAAACGCCCTGCTAGCCGAATATCAGCTAATCCGGCACCGGACTCGTCAACCCGTACGAGAGCTGATACAGTGCCAGATCCACCCCCTCACGACGATTCGGATAACGTATCTGTCACGAATTCCAAGGTGGAGAGCGTGATGAATAATCATTGACTGAAAGAGGCCATGCGCGCTCTAGTTTTTACTAAACAAGAATTTACCACACTCAGCTATGTGGATGCATATATCCGAGCCACCCGGGACGGACTTGCTGGAGTTACTCAACTGTTTTCAAAGGATATGCAGGTAATATTTTTTGCAAATTTAATAGATATATGCCAGTATCCCTCGAGACTTGAAGTGGCTAGGCCAACCGATTTAAGGATCGTTATGACCTGCAGGTTCTTGGGGAGAAGAACAGCACGCTGTCCCAGGAGGTGAAAACAAACCAGACAAAGCTAAATGCCATCACCATAGAGCTTGCGAAGATGAACAAGGCCACAATGACCACTGATCAGAAGAACAAACTCGAGGAGGAGAAGGATAAACAATCCGAAGAGATAAAGAGCTTAAAGCCTCAGTTATCAATCGTGCAAAAAGAGAATAAGAACTTGAAAGGTGGCATATTCGGTATGACCTTTTGAACCATCCAAGGGGCTCAGAGTATTGATATGTCTCCAACGTATCTATAATTTTTGACTGTTCCATGCTATTATATTATCTGTTTTGGATGTTTTATATGCATTAATATGCTATTTTATATGATTTTTGGGACTAACCTATTAACCTAGAGCCCAATGTCAGTTTCTGTTTTCTCCTTGTTTTAGAGTTTCGTGGAAAAGGAAGACCAAACGGAGTCCAAACAGAATAAAACTTTTGCGATGATTTTACTTGGACCAGAAGACACCGAGGAGACTTGGAGTGCAAGTCAGATGTGACGCCCGGGTAATTAAGCTACAGTGATCCTCTGCTAATGATGCCATGTGACCTCGTTTATAGTTGCTAATCTCCAGTTAGTTCGAAACCGATTCAAATTCAAATTCAAAATTAGGCAAACAATAAAAGTTTTCAAATAGTAAAACTAAAATGTTCTGGTTGTGCCAAATAATGCGTAGGTAATTATGGTGGAGAAACCACACTTGTATAAAATATGTAAATACTCAAAATGAATAAAATAGTAGCAAAAACAATTAGTTAAATGATTATAAAATAATAAACAATTACAAATGATTTTATATTAGGTGCCAAGTTAATTGCGGTAGCGGCATAAGTATTAAAAATATTTTAGGTGCAACTTGGGTTTTCATAAACACCGAAATTTAATAAAACAGAAAAGAAGAAAAGAGATAAAATAGAAAAAACAAACTGACAGAAAACTAAACTAAAACAAAAGAGACCCCCCCCCCAACTGGACCCCTTGGCCCAACTGGGCCATGGCCCAGCCGGCCGCCCCCTGGCCTATAGGCCACCCCACACCCCAGAAACCCTAATCCCCTCCCTCACAATCCCCCGATCCAGTCCCCCCCTCTCCCCGATCTGGGCGCCCCTCGCCCCGAGGACCATCGCTGGTCGCCGCCCGGTGGCTTCACCGGCCGAGGCCACCTCGCCGCCGCCCGTCATCGTCCCCCTCCCCACCGTCGCCGCCTCGCCTCCTCGTCCACTCCCCGAGCGCCATCATCGGGCGCCGCCCCGACGTCGAGCCCCTCCGCCTCGGCCGTCGTCACCCCGGCGAACACCACCGCTCCGATCCTCCCCGAGCCCGCCTCGAGCTCCTCGGGCGTCCTCGGGCCTTCTCGTCAACGCTGTGAGCACCAGCGCACGCTCCCATCTACTTCCCCCTCTGTTTTTCTATCGTGGCTAGCCCCGCCGTCGCGCCTGCGAGCTTGCTGCCGTCGTTCATGTCGCCACCGTTAGCCCCGCTCGTGCCCAAGCCGTGTACCATACTCCTCGGTCTCGTTCGGGTCTAGCGAGACCATTGGCTCGCTCGCTCTCCCACTGCAGAGATGGGCTCGTCCAGCTCCCGCAGCCACACTACTCGCCGTCCTCGCATCGGAGCTCAACTCCCGCCCCGTGGCCACCGGCCTCCCCCGCTGCTTCATCGGCTTGCCCGCGCCGTCACCTGAACCGCGCCGCCTCTGCTCGTCCCGTGCCCCGCCTCTGGCCCCGCAGGCCTCGTCCCCATGCCCGAGCGGGCTACGTTGCCCCGGGTTTGCCCCGTCGGGCGCCCACGCCCGCACGCCCAGCACCCGCCCCGTTTGGCCTCCGTGCCACTGAACGCCGGGGTCCCCCCCTGAGGACGTTTAAAAAAATGAATGAAATGAAAAGGAAAAGAATTAAAAAAATAAAAATAATTTTTTTATTAATTAATTAATTAAGTTAATTAATCCTACTTAATTAATCTAATTAACCTGTTAGTCTAAGTAAACAGTAATTAGTTTAACCTAAACCCTAATCAACCTAACAGTGTATGATAGGTGGGTCCCACTGGACCCACACGTCAGTTGACCAGTCAACGCCTCTGTTGACTGCTGACGTCATGCTGACGTCAGCGTGCACTGTTCTGGATAATGTTGAATTTCAATAATTAAATAAATCCTAAAAATGAATTAAATCTTTTAAAATTAATATAAAATAAACCGTAGCTCGGATGGAAAACTTTGTACATGAAAGTTGCTCAGAACGACGAGACGAATCCGGATACGCAACCTGTTCGTCCGCCACGCATCCCTAGCATAGCGAACACGCAACTTTCCCCCTCCGGTTCATCTGTCCGAAAACACGAAACACCGGGGATACTTTCCCGGATGTTATCCCCCTTCACCGGTATCACCTAATACCGCGTTAGGACACACCTAGCACCACGCTTTGTCATGTCATGCATCGTCATGCATTTTTTTGCATTATATTTAGTGTTTCTTCCCCCTCTTCTCTCGCTAGACACCGAGACCGACGCCGCTGCTACCCGGTACGACTACGGTGTTGACGACCCCTCTCTCTTGCCAGAGCAACCAGGCAAGCCCCCCCCTTTGATCACCAGATATCGCCTACTCTTTTCTCTATACTTCTTGCATTAGAGTAGTGTAGCATGTTACTTCTTTCCGTTATTCCTATCCTGATGCATAGCCTATCCTTGCTACTACTGTTGTTACCATTACCTGCTATCCTACTGCTTAGTATGGGATGCTAGTGTTCCATCAGTGGCCCTACACTCTTGTCCGTCTGCCATGCTATACTACTGGGCCGTGATCACTTCGGGAGGTGACCACGGGCATATACAATATACTTTACATAGTTACCTTACCTGTGATACTGTTCGGAGATGGGGGCTGAAGGGGCAGGTGGCTCCATCCCGGTAGAGGTGGGCCTGGGTTCCCGACGGCCCCCGACTATTACTTTGAGGCGGAGCGACAGGGCAGGTTGAGACCACTTAGGAGAGAGGTGGGCCTGGCCCTGGTCGGCGTTCGCAGATACTTAACACGTTTAACGAGATCTTGGTATTTGATCTGAGTCTGGCTACTGGCCTATACGCACTAACCATCTACGCGGGGACAGTTATGGGCACTCGACGTCGTGGTATCAGCCGAAGCCTTCGTGACGTCAGCAACGGAGCGGCGCGCGCTGGATTGGACTGGAACGCCTACTAGGCTAGGTCTGCTTCCGGCCGCCCACGCAACGTGCAGGTGTGCTAAGGGCGATGGACCCAGACCCCTAGGCGCTTAGGTTTAGACCGGCGTGCTGACCTCTCTGTTGGTCTAGGTGGGGCTGCGACGTGTTGATCTTCCGAGGCCGGGCATGACCCAGGAAAGTGTGTCCGGCCAAATGGGATCGAGCGTGTTGGGTTATGTGGTGCACCCCTGCAGGGAAGTTAATCTATTCGAATAGCCGTGATCTTCGGTAACAGGACGACTTGGAGTTGTACCTTAACCTTATGACAACTAGAACCGGATACTTAATAAAACACACCCTTCCAAGTGCCAGATACAACCGGTGATCGCTCTCTCACAGGGCGACGAGGGGAGGATCATCGGTTAGGATTATGCTATGCGATGCTACTTGGAGGACTTCAGTCCACTCTCTTCTACATGCTGCAAGATGGAGGCTGCCAGAAGCGTAGTCTTCGAAAGGACTAGCTATCCCCCCTTATCCCGGCTTTCTGCAGTTCATTCCACATATAATAGCCTTATTCCAGTTGATACCAATGCATACATATGTAGTATAGCTCCTTGCTTGCGAGTACTTTGGATGAGTACTCACGGTTTCTTTCTCCCTCTTTCCCCCCCTATCCCTTCTACCTGGTTGTCGCAACCAGATGTTGGAGCCCAAGAGCCAGACGCCACCTTCGACGACGACTCCTACTACACCGGAGGTGCCTACTACTACGTGCTGCCCGCTGACGACGACCAGGAGTAGTTAGGAGGATCCCAGGCAGGAGGCATGCGCCTCCTTCGATCTGTATCCCAGTTTGTGCTAGCCATCTTATGGCAACGTGTTTAACTTATGTTTGTACTCAGATATTGTTGCTTCCGCTGACTCGTCTATGATCGAGCTCTTGTATTCGAGCCCTCGAGGCCCCTGGCTTGTAATATGATGCTTGTATGACTTATATTATTTGTAGAGTTGTGTTGTGATATCTTCCCGTGAGTCCCTAATCTTGATCGTACACGTTTGCGTGTATGATTAGTGTATGATTAAATCGGGGGCGTCACATTAGAAGAGCCACTAGGAGGCCACAAGGGTGGAGGGCGCGCCCCCCGACCTTGTGGGCCCCTCGGTGACCCCCTGACCGAGATCTTCCTCCTATATATTCTCATATACCCCAAAAACTTCCAGGGGAGCCATGAAACAACTTTTCCACCGCCGCAACCTTCTGTAACCATGAGATCCCATCTAGGGACCTTTCCCGGCATCCTGCTGGAGGGGGATTCGATCACGGAGGGCTTCTATATCAACACAATTGCCTTTGCGATGAAGCGTGAGTAGTTTACCACAGACCTACGGGTCCATAGCTAGTAGCTAGATGACTTCTTCTCTCTCTTTGATTCTCAATACCATGTTCTCCTCGATGTTCTTGGAGATCTATTCGATGTAATACTCTTTTGCGGTGTGTTTGTCGAGATCCGTTGAATTGTGGATTTATGATCAACTTATCTATGAATATTATTTGAATCTCCTCTGAATTCTTATATTCATGATTTGATATCTTTGCAAGTCTCTTCAAACCATCGATTTGGCTGGTTTTCCTTGCAATGAGAAAAGTGCTTAGCTTTGGGTTCAATCTTGCGGTGCTCGATCCTAGTGACAGAAGGGGAACCGACACGTATTGTATTGTTGCCATTGAGGATAACAAGATGGGGTTTTCATCATATTGCTTGAGTTAGCTCCGCTACATCAGGTCATCTTACTTATTGCGTAACTCTGTTCTTATGAACTTAATACTCTAGATGTAGGTAGGAGTCTGTCGATGTGTGGACTAATAGTAGTAGATGCAAAATTGTTTCGGTCTACTTGACATGGACGTGATGCCTACATTCATGATCATTGCCTTAGATATCATCATAACTTTGCGCTTTTCTATCAATTGATCGGTAGTAATTTGTTGACCCACCCTAATAATTTCTATCTTGAGAGAAGCCTCTAGTGAAACGTATGGCCCCCGGGTCTATTTTCCATCATATAAGTTTCCGATCTATAATTTTAGTTTCTGATTTACTTTCTTTGCAATCTTTTACTGTCCGTTCAATAAACCAAAAATACCAAAAATACCAAAAATATTACTTTACCGTTTATCCATCTATAGTATATCTCACTTTGCACATAACTGTGAAGGGATTGACAACCTCTTTATCATGTTGGGTGCAAGTTGGTGTTTGTTTGTGCAGGTATTCGGTGGCTTGTCGCATTGTCTCCTACTGGATTGATACCTTGGTTCTCAAAACTGAGGGGAATACTTACTCTACTTTGCTGCATCACCCTTTCCTCTTCAAGGGAAAAACCAACGCAAGCTCAAGAGGTAGCAGGAAGAATTTTTGGCGCCGTTGCCGGGGAGATCTACGCCAAGCCGAGACATACCAAGTACCTATCATAAACTCTCATCCCTCGCATTACATTATTCGCCATTCGCCTCTTATTTTCCTCTCCCCCATTTCTAAAACGATTTTCAAAAAGATTCACCTTTTCTTCGCCCTTCTTCCGTTCGTCTTCTTCGCTTGCTTTTTCTATGCTTATGTGTTGGATTGCTTGCTTTGTCATGATGGCTGAAGATAATACCAAATTGTGTGACTTTTCCAATACGAACGGTAATGGATTTATTAGTACTCCAATTGCTCCAGATGCTAATGCGGAATCTTGTGAAATTAATACTGCTTTGCTGAATCTTGTTATGAAAGATCAATTTTCCGGCCTTCCCAATGAAGATGCCGCATCCCATCTTAATAATTTCGTTGATTTGTGTGATATGGAGAAGAAAAAAATATGTGTATAATGATATTGTTAAGTTGAATCTATTGACGTTCTTGCTTAGGGATCGCACTAAAACTTGGTTTTCATCTTTGCCTAAAAATAGTATTGATTCATGGAACAAGTGTAAAGATGTTTTTATTTCCATGTATTTTCCTCCCGCTAAGATCATCTCCCTTAGGAACGATATTATGAATTTTAAGCAACTTGATCATGAACATGTTGCACAATCTTGGGAGAGGATGAAATTGATGATTAGAAATTTCCCTACGCATGGTTTGAATTTGTGGATGATTATACAAAAAATTTATGCCAGATTGAATTTTGCTTCTAGAAATAGTTTAGATTCGGCCGCGGGAGGCACTTTTATGGAAATTACTTAAGGAGAAGATACTAGAATCCTAGATAATATTATGGTAAATTATTCTCAATGGCATACCGAAAGATCTTCCACTAGTAAAAAGGTGCATGCTATTGAAGAGATTAATGTTTTGAGTGGAAAGATGGATGAGCTTATGAAATTATTTGCTAGCAATAGTGTTCCTATTGATCCTAATGATATGCCTTTGTCTACTTTGATTGAAAACAATACTGAATCTATGGATGTGAATTTTGTTGGTAGGAACAATTTTGGTAATAACGCGTATAGAGGTAATTTTAATCCTAGGCCGTTTCCTAGTAATTCCTCTAATAATTATGGTAATTCCTACAACAATTCTTATGGAAATCATAATAAGATGCCCTTTGATTTTGAGAATAGTGTTAAAGAATTTATTAGTTCACAAAAGAATTTCAATGCTTTGATTGAAGAAAAATTGCTTAAGATTGATGATTTGGCTAGGAACGTGGATAGAATTTCTCTTTATGTTGTCTTTGAAACTTAGATCCATTCCACCTAAGCATTATATCAATGAGTCTCTCAAATCCATGAGAATTCCCATTGATGAGTGCAAAGAAAGAACCGCTAAGATGCGTGCTAAGAAAGATTGGTTTATAAAAGCTTGTTCTTCTAGTTTTCGTGAAAATAATGATGAAGATCTTAAAGTGATTGATGTGACTCCTATTGTATTTTGTTTTCCAATGTAAATCTTGATAAATATGGGACTGGAGATGAGTCAACTTTAGTTAGAAGGCGTCCCAATGATTCAAAGTTTCTAGATCTTGATGCAAAAATTGATAAAAGTGGGATTGGAGAGGTCAAAAGTTTAGGTAGAAATGAACCCACTCTTTTGGATTTAAAGGACTTTAATTATGATAATTGTTCTTCAATAGATTGTATTTCCTTGTTGCAATCCATGTTGAATTCTTGTCATGCTTATAATCAAAATAAAGCTTTTACTAAGCATATCGTTGATGCTATGATGCAATCTTTTGAAGAAAAGCTTGAATTGGAAGTTTCTATCCCTAGAAAACTTTATGATGAGTGGGAACCTACTATTAAGATTAAAATTAAAGATTATGAGTTCTATGCTTTGTGTGATTTGGGTGCTAGTGTTTCTACAATTCCGAAAAAATTATGTGATGTGTTAGGTTTCCGTGAATTTGATGATTGTTCTTTAAATTTGCATCTTGCGGATTCCACTATTAAGAAACCTCTGGTAAGAATTAATGATGTTCTTATTCTTGCTAATAGTAATTATGTGCCCATAGATTTCATTGTTCTTGATATAGATTGCAATCCTACATGTCCTATTATTCTTGGTAGACCTTTCCTTAGAACGATTGGTGCAATTATTGATATGAAAGAAGAAAACATTAGATTTCAATTTCCGTTAAGGAAAGGCCTGGAACAAGTCCCTAGAAATAAAATTAAATTGCCTTATGAATCTATTATGAGATCCACTTATGGATTGCATGCCAAAGATGACAATACTTAGATCTATTCGTGTTTTATGCCTAGCTGGGGGCGTTAAACAATAGCGCTTGTTGGTAGACAACCCAATTTTATTTTTGTTCTTTCCTTTTAGGTTCTGTTTTGCAATAAATATTTCATCTAGCCTCTGCTTAGATGTGGTTTTATGTTTTAGTTAGTGTTCATGCCAAGTAAGACCTTTGGGATAGCTTACGCTGATAGTTGATTTGATCCTGCTGAAAATCAGAAACTTTTGCACCCAGGAAATTAGTTTTCATTTTTAACAAAAGTGCGATAAAATACTAACTCTTTTTGCACATGATTAAAAAACAAATTTATAGGACTTCCTAATTTCTCAGGACTTTTGAAGTTACAGAAGTATTTGAAACATCTAGATTGCTTCAGACTGTTCTGTTTTTGGCATATTCTGTTTTTCGCGTATTGTTTGCTTATTTTGATGAATCTATGGCTAGTATGGGTGGGGTATGAACCATGGAAAAGTTGGAATACAGTAGATAGTACACCAATATAAATAAATAATGAGTTCACAACAGTACCAAACGTGCTGATTTATTTTCTTATATTAACGGAGCTTATGCGATTTTCTGTTGAAGTTTTGTGTTGTGAAGTTTTCAAGTTTTGGGTAAGGATTTGATGGACTATGGAATAAGGAGTGGCAAGAGCCTAAGCTTGGGGATTCCCAAGGCACCCCAAGGTAATATTCAAGGAGTCCAAAGGGCATAAGCTTGGTGATGCCCCGGGAAGGCAACCCCTCTTTCGTCTTCATCTATCGGTAACTTTACTTGAGGCTATATTTTCATTCACCACATGATATGTGTTTTGCTTGGAGCGCCTTGTATGATTTGAGTCTTTGATTTTTAGTTTTCCACAATCATACTTGCTGTACACACCTTTTGGGAGAGACACGCATGAATCATGATTTATTAGAATGCTCTATGTGCTTCACTTATATTTTCTGAGCTAGGCAAAATTGCTCTAGTGCTTCACTTATATCTTTTTAGAGCACGGTGGTAGTTTTATTTTATAGAAATTGATGAACTCTCGTACTTCACTTATGTTATTTTGAGTGTCTTTTAGAACAGCATGGTAAATTTCTTTGGTTATAAAATTAGTCCTAATATGATAGGCATCCAAAAGGGATATAATAAAAACATTCATATAGAGTGCATTGAATACTATGAGAAGTTTGATTCCTTATGATCGTTTTGAGATATGAAGATGGCGATATTAGAATCATGCTAGTGTGTAGTCATGAATTTGAGAAATACTTGTGTTAAGGTTTATGAGTCCCGTAGCATGCACGTATGGTGAACTGTTATGTAACGAAGTTGGAGCATGTGATGTTTTTTGATTGTCTTCCTTATGAGTGGCGGTCGGGGATGAGTGATGGTCTTTTCCTAGAAATCTATCCCCCTAGAAGCATGCGCGTAGTACTTTGTTTCGATGACTAATAGATTTTTGCAATAAATATGTGAGTTCTTTATGACTAATGTTGAGTCCGTGGATTATACGCACTCTCACATTTCCGCCATTGCTAGCCTCTCTAGTACGGCGCAACTTTCGCCGGTACCGTAAACCCACCACATATCCTTCCTCAAAAGAGCCACCATACCTACCTATTATGGCATTTCCATAGCAATTCCGAGATATATTGCCATGCAACTTTCCACCGTTCTGTTTATTATGACACGTTCCATCATTGTCATATTGCTTTGCATGATCATGTAGTTGACAATGTATTTGTGGCAAAGCCACTGTTCATCATTTTTTATACATGTCGCTCTTGATTCATTGCACATCCCGGTACACCGCCGAAGGCATTCACATAGAGTCATGTTTTTGTTCTAGTATCGAGTTGTAAGTAAATAAAAGTGTGATGATCTTCATTATTAGAGCATTGTCCCATGCAAGGAGAAAAAGAGAAGGCCCAAAAAAGAAAAAAGAAAAAAGAGAGAAAATAGAGAAGGGGCAATGTTACTATCCATTTTGCCACACTTGTGCTTCAAAGTAGCACCATGATTTTCATGATAGAGAGTCTCCTATGATATCACTTTCATATACTACTGGGATTTTTTTCATTATAGATTTGGCTTGTATATTCCAACGATGGGCTTCCTCAAAACGCTCTAGGTCTTCATGAGCAAGCAAGTTGGATGCACACCCACTTAGTTTTCCTTTTTAGCTTTCATAAACTTACAGCTCTACTACATCCATTGCATGGCAATCCCTACTCACTCATAGTGATATCTATTGATGGACATCTCCATACCCATTGATACGCCTAGTTGATGTGAGACTATCTCCTTCCTTTTTGTCTTCTCCACAACCACCGTCTATTCCACCTATAGTGCTATGTCCATGGCTCATGCTCATGTATTGCGTGAAAATTGAAAAAGTTTGAGAACGCCAAAAGTATGAAACAATTGCTTGGCTTGTCATCGGGGTTGTGCATGATTTGAATATTTTGTGTGATGAAGATGGAGCATAGCCAGAAAATATGATTTTGTAGGGATAAGCTTTCTTTGGCCATGTTATTTTGAGAAGACATAATTATTTTGTTAGTTTGCTTGAAGTATTATTGTTTTTATGTCAATATTAAACTTTTGTTTTGAATCTTACAGATGTGAACATTCATGCCACAATAAAGAGAAATACATGGAAATATATGTTAGGTAGCATTCCACATCAAATTATGTTTTTATCATTTACCTACTCGAGGACGAGCAGGAACTAAGCTTGGGGATGCTTGATACGTCTCCAACGTATCTATATTTTTGATTGTTCCATGCTATTATATTATCAGTTTTGGATGTTTTATATGCATTAATTTGATATTTTATATGATTTTTGGGACTAACCTAGAGCCTAGTGCCAGTTTTTACTTTTTCCTTGTTTTAGAGTTTCGCAGAAAAGGAATACCAAACAGAGTCCAAACGGAATAAAACTTTCGTGATGATTTTTCTTGGACCAAAAGACACCCAGGAGACTTGGAGTGCAAGTCAGAAGAGCCACGAGGTGGCCACAAGGGTGGAGGGCGCACTTAGGGGGGTAAGGCGCGCCCCCGACCTTGTGGGCCCCTCGTAGACCCCCTGACCTAGATCTTCCTCCTATATATACTCATATACCCCCAAAACAACCGGGGGAGCCACGAAACCACTTTTCCACTGCCGCAACCTTCTGTACCCGTGAGATCCCATCTAGGACCTTTTCTGGCATCCTATCGGAGGGGGATTCGATCATGGAAGGCTTATACATCAACACCATTGCCTCTCGATGAAGTGTGAGTAGTTTACCTCAGACCTACGGGTCCATAGCTAGTATCTAGATGGCTTATTCTCTCTCTTTGATTCTCAATATCATGTTCTCCTTGATGTTCTTGGAGATCTATTAGATGTAATACTCTTTTGCGATGTGTTTGCCGAGATCCGATGAATTGTGGATTTATGATCAGCTTATCTATGAATATTATTTGAATCTCCTTTGAATTCTTTTATGCATGATTTGATATCTTTGCAAGTCTCTTCGAACTATCGATTTGGTTTGGCCAACTAGATTGGTTTTTCTTGCTATGGGAGAAGTGATTAGCTTTGGGTTCAGTCTTGCGTTGCTTGATCCTAGTGACAGAAGGGGAAACGCCACATACTGTATTGTTGCCATCGAGAATAAAAGATGGGGTTTTCATCATATTGTTTGAGTTAATTCCTCTACATCATGCCATGTTGCTTAAGGCGTTACTTCATTCTTTATGAACTTAATACTCGAGATGCATGCTGGATAGCAGTCGATGTGTGGAGTAATAGTAGTAGATGCAGAATCATTTCGGTCTACTTGACACGGAGGTGATGAATATATTCATGATCATTGCCTTAGATATCGTCATAACTTTGCGCTTTTCTATCAATTGCTCGGCAGTAATTTGTTCACCCACCATTATAATTTCTATCTTGAGAGAAGCCTCTAGTGAAACCTATGGCCCCCGAGTCTATTTTACAACATATTAGTTTTTTGTCCACTTGCCAATTTCTGTCGCCATTCCCTTACTTTCAATATTTTACTTTCTGTTCCATATACCAAAAATATTACTTCACCGTTTATCCATCTCTATCAGATCTCACTTTGCAAATAACCGTGAAGGGATTGACAACCCCTTTGTCGCCTTGGTTGCAAGTTGGTATTTTTTGTGCAGGTATTCGGTGGCTTGTCGCGTTGTCTCCTACTGGAATGATACCTTGGTTCTCAAAACTGAGGGAAATACTTATGCTACTTTGCTGCATCACGCTTTCCTCTTCAAGGGAAAAACCAACGCAAGCTCAAGAGGTAGCAGTCCCCGTAGGGGATGTCAAGATGACACCAGCACCCCGTCCGGCTAGCATTTTAGAGCCATCGAAGTACATGATCCAGTTGGAGTATGAGTTGTACTCTTTAGGGAGCTCAGTTTCCGTCCACTCGGCGATGAAATCGGCCAGCACCTGAGATTTAATAGCTCGGCGCGACTTGTATGTTATTTTGAATGGTAAGAGATCAATGGCTTATTTAGCTATGCGGACGTGGCATCCCTGTTGTTTATAATGTCATTGAGTGGTAGTTCGGATGCCACCGCGATCGAACACTCTTGAAAATAGTGCCGGAGTTTTTGGGATGCCATAAAGACTGTGTAAGCTATTTTTTGGTAGTGAGGGTATCAGGACTTGCATGGTGTAAGGACCTCTGATACGTAATACACTAGTGTCTGGATGAGGAATTTATGTCCCTCTTACCCTCGCTCGACGACAAGTACAGCGCTCACTACCTGGTGAGTTATGGATATATAAAGCAACATAGGCTCGCCAACACTTGGGGCGGCTAGGATTGGGTTGCCTGCTAATAAGGTTTTTATTTCTTCCAATCCGGTTGTAGTCACATCCGTTCACTCGAAGTTGTCGGTACGTATAAGCAGTCCGTAAAGTGGTAATGCCTTTTCTCCTAATCTGGAGATGAAGCGGCTTAATGCTGCCACGCACCTGACTAGTTTTTGGACCTACTTTAAGTCTGTTGGCATGGCCAGTTGTGACAAGGCTCAGATTTTGGCTGGGTTCGCTTCAATTTCTCTACTGGAGACAATGAACCCTAGCAGCTTTCCAGCTGGGACGCTGAAAACACATTTTCTAGATTGAGCCCTATGTCATATGTTCAGAGGTTGTCAAATGAGAGGCGGTGATCATCCACCAATGATTCGACATGTTTATTCTTGATGACCACGTCATCCACATATGCTTCCACTATCTTGCCGATTTGTTTTTCCAAACATGTTTGAATCATGCATTGGTAAGTGGCACCTGCGTTTTTAAGCCTGAAATGCATAGTGTTGAAACAGAAAGGCCCGTACGGAGTGATAAACGCTGTTGCGGCCTGGTCGGACTCGTTCATTTTAATCTGATGGTATCCGGAGTAAGCATTGAGGAAACATAATGAGTCATGTCCCGTGGTCGCGTCAATAATTTGGTCAATGCGGGGCAGTGGGAAAGGGTCTTTAGGGCAAGCCTTATTGAGGTATTTGAAGTCGACACAAAGGCGCCAAGATGTATCCTTCTTCGACACCATGACCAAGTTGGCTAGCCAATCCGGTTGTTTGATTTCTCTGATAAACCCGGCTTCAAATAGTTTGGCTAGCTCCTCCCCCATAGCTTGTTGTTTGGGTTCAGAAAATCACCGTAGCGTTTGTTTGACTGGTTTGAACCCCTTAATTATGTTGAGGTTGTGTTCGGCCAGTCTGGGCAGGATCCCGGGCATGTCCGAAGGGTGCCAGGCAAAGAAATCCCAATTTTCACACAGGAACGCTTGTAGGGCGACATCGAACGCCGGATCCAGCTGTTCTCCAATGGATGTTGTTTTGTTAGGATCCGCCGGGTGGACTTGAAATTTTACTATTTCATCTGCTGGTTTGAAAGAGGTGGACTTGGGCCTCTTATCAAGAATCACATCATCCTTGCCCTCCGTGGATCGCAAGGTGGTTAGTTCTTCGGGCGCGGACTGCTTTATCCGGATCACTTGTAACCGTGTTTATTTCATTGGGCCCCGACATTTTAAGCTTCATGTACCCGTAATGAGGTATGGCATGGAAGCGTGAAAAAGCGTCCCGCCCCAAAAGGGTGTGATATCTCCTATTGAAGGGAGCCACGTGGAAAAGCAACTCTTCGGACATGTAATTCTCAGGCGTGGCGAATACTACATCAAATTTGATTTTACCCAAACATCGTGCTTCTCAACTGGGGATGATGCCTCGAAAGGTCGTATTGCTTTGCTCGATGCAAGACTTGTCAATTTGCATTTTGTCGAGTGTGTCCTCAGAGATGAGGTTAAGTCCGCTACCGCCGTCCATGAGCACTTTGGTGAGTCGAAAGCCATCCACAATTGGGTTTAAGACCAAGGCGGCTGGTGCTCGGACTGATCAGGCCCTTGGCTCATCGCCAGCAGTGAAAGTTATTGCCACGTCGTTCCATGGGCTCATTGAGGTTAGTTGGTTGATTTCGGCAAGGTCGCGGAGTGCCCTTTTGCGCCGATTATTTGAAGAGAAAGTCTTGAAGACCGTAAAGACGGTAAGATCGTCATCCTCCGGAGAATGCTTCTCTAGAGTAGCGGTGGTGAGGATAGCCTCACCGCTTTTAGCCACTTGCCAGAGTACCCAACATGCCCAAAGGATGTGAGTTGTTTCGGTGCTCGGTGTCGCATGTATATGATATGGTTTGTCAAGGAGTTCATCAAGAACTGACCTGTATCCCTTAAAGGGTTTGTTTTTCTTGCCGACGGGCTTATGATCGGATGCCTCGTAAGGGTGTACCCGTTTTTCCCGGGCAGTATACTTCTTAAAGGAAGCAGGTTCCAATTGAGTTTTTTGGGCCTTCCATGTGCTTTCCATCGTGCAGTACTTCCGTACTACGTGGGATAGTTCCTTAAAACTATGTATGCGGCTGCAGTCGAGGGCGTTCCGAATTCCCTCATCAATGCAATTGTGATGAAAAACTGACACCGCATCATTGTCGGAACAATCTTTAATCTTGTTTTTGACAAGTAGAAACCTGGCCCAAAAATGATGGACTATTTCCTGAGGTTGCTGTCGTACATACATCAGGTCGTATATGTCTAGAGGGACTAAACTACTCGGAGAGTATTGATTGTGGTGGGCGGGTGGGCTAAAACTTAAATCCCTACCCAAAACTGTGTTCGGAGCTGGTAAAATCTCCGAGGTCACCGGTTCGGGTCCGAGAAGATCCAAGTGCTCCCCAGACCCTAAGTCCGACCCTGAGTTTGGGGGACGAGGGGTCTCCTCCGAAGGAAGAGTATCCGGTTCAATGGATTCGGAGATCCGAACATAGCTGGTTTTTAACTTAGCGGAAGAAGTGTTCCTGTCTCGTTCCTTGACGACCACTACTAGGTGAGTGATCAGCGGGAGATTGATTTCTCCCGGGTCAGGTTTAAGCTCGATCCGATCATAATCCGCTGAGAGCCCTAGGGCAGTGATGCGATCTATCAGCTCATTCAAGGACGAGGTGTCTGCCAGATCCATCTTTTCAGAGTGTTCGAGACCGATGCGGAGGTGATGTTTGGCGATCGTTGGGGCGCCATCGGCTTGATGGTCATGTGGCTACCCACAGCGAAACTGCCAAGTTGGAGCACCTGTCCTGAAGTTAGGCTCCTTCCAGAAGTGATATCATTATTGATGACAAGGTGGGCCATCGATCCTTCTATCGACAACACAATGGAACTCTCAATGAAAGCATAAATGTCGGTGTTAAAACCGGCAGATCTCGGGTAGGGGGTCCCGAACCATGCATCTGAGGATCAATGGTAACAAGGGACGATGGGGACACAATGTTTACCTAGGTTCGGGCCCTCTTAAAGGAGGTAAAACCCTATGTCCTACTTGATTGTATTCAATGTGTATAGGGGTTACAAGAGTTGATCTACCTCGAGATCGTAATGGATAAACCCTAGCTGTCTAGCCTTTTAGAATTCTGATGATTTGTAAAGACTAACCCCTCCGGTTTATATACACACCGAAGGGGCCTAGGGTAGTACAAAGTCGGTTTGCAGAAGAAGGAAATAATACATCCGGACACCAAAACTTGCCATTCACGCATACAGGAGTCGTACTCGGACACGGGGATGATCTTCAGTTTTTATCTTCGTGGCCCATCAGTGCAGCCCATGTTGAATTGGCCGGGCACCCGAGGACCCCTAATCCAGGACTCCCTTAAGGGCACACGGGAAATTCATCTAGTCACTTTCACCATGTTGGCTTGATTTGTGTTCACTACTTTGATAATTTGATATGTGGGTGGATCGGTGCTTAGGTGTTGTTCTTACTTGAACAATCCTCCAACTTATGATTAACCCCCTCGCAAGCATCCACAACTAGAGAAAAGTATTAAGATAGAATATAACCATAGCATTAAACTTTTGGATCCGAATCGGTCCCTTACGAAGTAGCGCATAAACTAGGGTTTAAGCTTCTGTCACTCTAGCAACCCATCATCTAATAACTATTCCACAATGCATTCCCTTAGGCCCAAATATGGTGAAGTGTCATGTAGTCGATGTTCACATGACACCACTAAGGGAATCACAAATATCAAACAAATATCAAGTTCACATGATTACTTGCAAAATGATTTCTCCCGTGACCTCAAGAACAAAAGTAACTACTCATAAGTGATAAACATGTTCATGATCAGAGGGGTATTAAATAGCATAATGGATCTGAATGTATAATCGTCCACCAAATAAATCATCTAGTGATCAACTACAAGATGTAATCAACACTACTAGTCACACACAGGTACCAATCTGAGGTTTCGGTACAAAGATTGAACACAAGAGATGAACTAGGGTTTGAGAGGAGATGGTGCTAGGGAAGATGTGGATAAAGATTGGCCTCCCCAAGATGAGAGGGTTGTTGGTGATGATGATGACGATGATTTCCCCGTCCGGTAGGGAAGTTCCCCCGGCGGAATCGCTCCGCCGGAGGGCAAAAGTGCTCCTGCCCAAGTTCCGCCTCGAGAAGGCGACGCTTCATCCCGAAAGTCCTCTCCTTATTTTTTCTAGGTCAAAATGACTTATATACCAGAAGATGGGCAACGGAGGTGGGCACAACCCACCAGGGTGCGCCTGGGCTCCCTGGCGCCCAGGTTTGTTGTGCCCACATGGGCCCCCTCTGGTAGTTATTCGCTCCAATAATTCTTATTTATTTCATAAAAAATTCTCGCGAAGTTTCAGCTCATTTGGAGTTGTGCATAATAGGTAGCCTGACGTAGCTTTTTCAGGTCCAGATTTCCAGCTGCCGGAATTCTCCCTCTTTGCGTGAACCTTGCATATTATGAGAGAAAAGGCATTAGAATTACTCCAAAAAGCATTATTATGCACAAAAACATTATAAATAACAGTAGGTAAACATGATGCAAAATGGATGTATCAACTCCCCCAAGCTTAGACCTTGCTTGTCCTCAAGCGAAAACCGAAATCAAAAAACATGTCCACATGCTTAGAGAGAGGTGTCGATAAAAACAAAATACGAACATAGAAGCATCATGTAAATTATTATGACGGCAACAAACTTTAACATAAAACTTTTATCATAGAACTGTTATCATATACTTCTCATGAATAAGTAACAACTCATCACAACATCAAAGTATAAAGCATAATCTCTTTTGGAAACCAACAAACTATGTTCTCAGTCAACTTTGCAACTACAATTCATCATCTTCTCATGAAGGGTCACGTATCGGAGCATTTAGGCAAGTCCACATACTCAACCAGCATATAGTCTTCTATGATTGCTAACACTCACCGCATACACATGAGAAAAACGTTTCAATCGGACACATAGAAAGATAGGGGCTTATAATTTTGCCTCCCAACGTATTCACCTCAAGGGTGATGTAAAAAGTAATAACTCATTCTACTCATATCCAACTAGATACATGTGCCTAGATCTTTCCTCACTGCATGATGCTTGCCAAAAGAGAAAAATAAAAAGGAATAGAGATAAAAACTTTGACTCTTGCATGAAAGTAAATACATAAAAGTAAAATATAGGCCCTTTGCAGAGGGAAGGAGAGGTTGCCATGCGCTTTTTGTTTGTATGCTCAATCCCTTAGTGCAAAATAACTTCACGTTATATTGCCCCTTATGATAGCAACCTTTATTATGCAGTCTCTCGCTTTTATTCTTTGCCATCACAAGTTCGTACAACGCTCAATTTTCTCTTACAATAAATGATCTAACACTTTTAGAAGCAATTTTTATTGCCTTATTTCACCGATGACAACTTACTTGAAGGATCTTACTCAATACATAGGTAGGTATGGTGGACTCTTGAAAATAAGATTTGGGTTTAAGGGTTTTTGGATGCATAAGTAGTATGTCTACTTGGTGCGAAATTTTTGTCTAGCAAAGATGGGGGGCAAGCACCACATGTTGAAGGATCTATGAAAATATAACTTCTATGTGAATATGAACACACATAAATCATTACATTGTCTTTGCTGTCCAACGTCAACAATTTTGACATATAATATTTTGATGCGGGCTCACAATCACAAAAGATTTCCAAGATAGTCTATTTGCATGTGAATCTTCTCTTCGCTTATTAATTCTTTCATGAATTGCATCATTGACCAATGCTATATTTGTCAATCTCCAATAAAATTTTCTACTTATACTTATGCTTATGTGGTGTCATTACTTACCATAAGATTAGCATATGATCTTTTTCATTTATTTCATTCCTCTTTTTTTCTTTAACATGAAAGTAAACAAAACAAAACTCCAACTAAACTTTATTATATATCTCGCATATGATTACAAAGATAGATCACTAAGCAAAATCACGAAAAGAAAGGATCGAACTAAACTTTTATTCATATAAAGCAAAAGATAACTATGGATCGAACTAAGGTAAATAAAGGCCAAAGATAGTGGAGGTGATACGATACCGGGGCACCTCCCCCAAACTTGGCGCAAGCCAAGGGGAGTGCCCATACCCGATACTCAATTTTCTTTTGGTGATGAAGAAGGAGGTGGTGGTGAAATAACTCCCAATATATTCACGTGTGCCTCCTTCAAGCCTTTAATCTCATGAAGGGCTTTACGAAGCAACTCAGTGTTTTTCTCCACTTCAGCCATAATATGTTTATTCTCCGCCCATGAGAACTTGTTCCTGCATCACTTTCTCTTGGACGGGATATGTCCCAATTGGACGGTATATGCATAGGAGGAGTATTTTCGAACCCATAATTGTGAAATTTTTTATGATGTAAACTGTGTAAAGGTCTCCTTAGTGGGAGTTCTTATTGAACTTCAGGGTTCTCTTGACTATTTGATGATCTGATGTCCTGATGAGGATTAGGACGAGTGGAGATGCCAGCCAATGTGCCCCTCTCGGAAGCCGGAGAGTGAACTCCAGGAGAGTTTCCTTCATCTTCCTCCATGGCAACCTCCTCAAGTCCCTCTCCCCTTAGCCCCCCCTATGGCAACCAAGCATCACCTTCTTCATGGTTGGAGAAGGGAAAATCCATGGTACCTGGCCTGACAGATCTGACAGAAATAGAAAGAAAAGAAAATAGAAGATTTCTCTGCGATGCAATGGTCAATAAGTTCGGGGGTATATAAAGATTTTTTATCTTGGGAAAGAAGCAAACGGAAGAAAAACGGAGTTCGGAAGGTACCCGAAGTGGGCACAACCCACCTGGGCGCGCCTGGCAAGCCAGGCGCACCCTGGTGTCTTGTGCCCACCAGGGGTGCCTTCCTGGTTGTTTCTTATTTTCCTAATTTTTGTTATATTACAAAATGGACAGAAAATATTTTTGCGGATTTTTCGGAGTCCGTTTACTTACCGTATCACGTACCTCCTTTTTTCATGATTTTGGAGTGTTCCGGAAGGTTTCTTTCATGTGTTCTTCTAGTGTCATAGTTTGGATAATATTTCTTTCAACATTAACGAGCATACCAGAGATATAATGTTTTATTCGTTGCCCATTAACAACCTTCGGGTTAGTACCTTCGACATTATTTCTTTTGATAGCTCCAGATCGATAAACATCCTCGATAATATAGGGCCCTTCCCATTTCAAGAGGAGTTTTCCTCCAAAGAATCTGAAACGAGAGTTGTACAAAAGAACATATTCTCCAACCTTGAACTCACGCTTTTGGATTCCTTTATCATGCCATCTTTTAACTTCTTCTTTAAATAACTTGGCATTTTCATAAGCTTGGGTTCTCCATTCATCTAATGAGCTAATATCAAATAACCTCATCTCACTGGCAAGTTTTTTATGAAATATGAGTTGGGAGTTTCAAAGGATCAATTTCAAGTCCTTTTGGAATTAATTTTCAATTTGGATTTATTTGAGTTTTATTCAAATTATTTTTCTCCAAAAATAAAATATATGGAAAATAGGGTAACATGATTCCCTACATTAGAAAATTGGAGAAAAATTAAATTGAAATCATTTTGGTATTTTTAAAATGATTTTAGTTGGATTCTATTAGACCAGTAGCACTCTTTGAATTATCTGATTTTGTGTGTATGTTATTTAATGCTAGAAAAATGTCCATGTTGTTGGAAATCTTTTTTTTGAAAATTTTGATATATTATATGCCTATATAATATTTTTGGTTATTTTGTTTTTATTATTTTAGTTCTCTAAAAAAAATATGTTTTAAAAAAAACTCTCTCCCCGACTGGGCCGGCCCAGCTCCTGCCAGGCCGCGGCCCAGCCCAGCTCCCCGTCCGCCTCGCCCTCCAGCTCGGGACGGAGTCCCGAGCGACGCCGCGACCGCCGCCGCCTCGACGTTCGTACCGTGCCCGGACTCCCCTCGCCGCCTCTCTCCTCCCTCCTATAAAATCCGGAGCCCCGGGCCTCCTCTCTCTCTCTCCTCTCCCCGCAACCGCCGCCTCCCGCCGCTGCTGGGTACCCGCGCCGCCGACGCACATCGCCGCCGCCGCCGCTAGCTGCTGCTGCTTTGCCACCTCTGCCGCGACGCCACAGCTGCGCCTCACCGCCCTGCCGCGCCGCACGGCCGCTGCCGCGTAGCCTCCGCCCTCGCCGCCTCGCTGCCGCGCCAGATCTGCCGACGCCGGAGCTCGCCGGACTCACCGGAGTCCGTCGCTAACCGCCGCCGCCAGTTTTCAAAGAAAAACCGCCCGAACCGGTACAAACCGACCCGGTTTTGTTTTAGGTTTTCTTTTAGCTCGGTTTTCTTTGTTTTGATCGGTTTATTTGTTAGGTTTAGTTAGTTAGTGGATGTTCGTCCGTTAGTACTCAGTAGCGAACGGTTTTCGTCTTATAGGCTTCTGCAGTGAACGTTCGCTATTTAGTCTTTTCGTTTTATTCAGTTTTCGGCCAGGGACCCATTTGTGAATAACTTATTTGCAGAATAGCCCCTGATCTTCAAAACACCGTAACTTCTTACTTGTTTATCCAAATCCAACGAAACCAACGCTCACATCTTCGTTATGATCTCCTCTATCCATTAATCCAACTCAAACATGTTTTTGAAAAATTTAAAAATTTGAATTAGATCAGATTTGAATTCAAACTTCGTTTGATCATAACTTGAGTTCCGTAGCTCTGTTTGAGTTGATTCTTTTTGCAAATCGAAGCTCTTGACCTAAACATTTTAATAAGGCCAAATTCACATAATTTTGGTACTGTTAGAAATTGTTTTATGTTGCAAGAGTTATTTGCTTGGATTTGATGTTTTCCGAATCGTCTTCTTCATTCTTTCTGATCTTTTGAGTGATTGCTTATGTGTGGTTACTATTGCTTGCTTACGATAGATTGACCGGAGTGTGACGAGTAGATATATCAAGAGTTTTGAGTGCGAATCATCTTCATCAACATTGCAGGCAAGTTCACACTTTGATCATATCCTCTTCCATACCCAGTTTTTTTGCATTAGATCAATCTTCACACATTGCATGATTAGGATCTAATTAAACTGTGGGATGGGAAGTAGATGAGGTAGTACCTATTACCTGTTTATTATCAAACCTTTGGGAGTTACTTCTACGTTTGCTTATTATGCCATGCTATGCTAGTAGACGTGGATTGGGTTTTGAGAGTATCCATGACAGATGTGAGATTGTTAATTAATGGTTTACTTAAGGTGGCAACTTAAACACACATCTGGGTGGATTGAGGCACCTGGTTATTCTAGGATTTGCCTGTCTAGGCACCTGGGTAATCCAGGACTTGCCTGTTTTCTTTTGGACCGCCACCCAGGCTCAAAGGGATCACGAGATTTTTCAAACTAGAAACTTCCGTGTGCAGCCACAAGCCATTATGGGCTCTGGCATAGTTGAGTAAGTCGTGCGAACTCTTACAGGGTAGACTAGCAGATGTAGGGGAAAGTAGGTGTACCGGTCTATCCATCGTAAGGTGCTAGCGCTTCTGAAAGACTGTGTCTCGGTCATCCATTTCTCAAAAACCATGTAGTGCGAGAAATCCAACGGAGGCGATCGAGTCTTGTGGGGAAAAGTGCACAAACCTCTGCAGAGTGTATAAACTAATCATGATTAGCCGTGTCCCCGGTTATGGACATCTTGAGTATCTAGTTCTTGGATTATCCTGTTGATCTCATCACGTTACTTTAAATGAATATTGTTGGGTTTAATGATGTTACTTAATTGGGATTGAGAATGCTGTCAACCATTCTCAATGTTCAACAACCACCATGATAGTTAAATAAAATTTATTCCTTTGCAGTAGGGAAAAATTGGTTTACGCAAAAACCTTATAACCATAGAGCTTTTCCACCAGCCAAATATGCATGTAGTGATAGTCTTTATTCATCATTCTCTATGGTGTGAATTTGCCAGTACATTCCATGTACTGACCCTCTGTGGCTGCAACGTCTCATGTTGCAGGATTATCTTACGACGAGTAAGTGATACGTTAGGGTTACGATTTCTACACTCAACTTTGCCGTTGGTGTTGATGGGAATCCACAACCTTGTTACTTCCGCTATTTTGGATTGAGGTAATAGTATTTTACGTTACTTATACATGTGATTTACCTCTGTTATAAATCCTCGAGTACTGTGTGTGTCAGCATACCGATCCAGGGATGACACTTAAGCACAGAGACTTGATCCATTCGGGTCGGGTCGCTACATCCACTTCCAAAAATCTTAGACTGCCCTGAAGTTGAGCACATCGGTATTCTAACTACGTTCAAATACGATCATGGTGGTTGTCGTCTATGGAAGATATCAATTTGTTGAGTTCTCAACCTCCCTTGGGATTACACGAACTATGAAGTTGTTGCTATCTTCGATAATCATAGCAACACTAGGTTCTACTTTGCTTTGCTCAGGGGGGTTTAGGTGCTTTGATATTACTTCTACGGACCACAGTTGAAACCTTAGCATGTTCTTTTATCTAAACTTGAAAAAGTGGTTTCTCGATGTAAGCAGTAGGAACAACTGGATCAACATTGTAGATGATAGTTTCTTCTTTAGCAACTACCAGTTATTTAATTTCTTCTTTAATAGGGGGATTATATTTAAACCACTTCTCTTTAGGGAGATCAACATGAGTAGCAAAAGATTCACAGAAAGAGGATACTATCTCATAATCAAGTCCATATTTAGTGCTAAACTTTTGAAAAGCATCGGTATTCATAAAAGATTTAACACAATCAAACTTAAGCTTAATAAGCAAAGTGTTCTTGAGGGCACACGGGAATTTCATCTAGTCACTTTCACCATGTTGGCTTGATTTGTGTTCACTACTTTGATAATTTGATATGTGGGTGGATCGGTGCTTAGGTGTTGTTCTTACTTGAACAAACCTCCTACTTATGATTAGCCCCCTCGCAAGTATCCGCAACTACGAGAAAAGTATTAAGATAGAATGTAACCACAACATTAAACTTTTGGATCCAAATTGGTCCCTTACGAAGTAGCGCATAAACTAGGGTTTAAGCTTCTGTCGCTCTAGCAACCCATCATCTAATAACTACTCCACAATGCATACCCTTAGGCCCAAATAGGGTGAAGTGTCATGTAGTTGATGTTCACATGACACGGCTAAGGGAATCACAGCATACATATTATCAAAATATCGAACACATATCAAGTTCACATGATTACTTGCAACATGATTTCTCCCGTGGCCTCAAGAACAAAAGTAACTACTGACAAGTCATGAACATGTTCATGATCAGAGGGGTATTAAATAGCATAATGGATCTGGACATATAATTTTCCACCAAATAAACCATATAGTGATCAACTACAAGATGTAATCAACACTACTAGTCACCCACAGGTAACAATCTGAGGTTCTGGCACAAAGATTGAACACAAGAGATGAACTAGGGTTTGAGAGGAGATGGTGCTGGTGAAGATGTTGATGAAGATTGGCCTCCCCAAGACGAGAGGGTTGTTGGTGATGATGATGACCACGATTTCCCCCTCCAGGAGGGAAGTTCCCCCGACAAAATCGCTCCGCCGGAGGGCACACGTGCTCCTGCCCAAGTTCCGCCTCGAGACAGCAGCGCTCTGATACGTCTCCAACATATCTATAATTTGTTATTGTTTGATGCTATTATATTAATTGTTTTGGATGTTTTATATGCATTAATATGCTATTTTATATGATTTTTGGGACTAACCTATTAACCTAGAGCCCAGTGCCAGTTCATGTTTTTCCTTATTTTAGAGTTCCGCAGAAAAGGAAGACCAAACAGAGTCCAAACGGAATGAAACTTTCGTGATGATTTTTTTTGGACCAGAAGACATCCAGAGGAGATGGAGTACACGTCAAGGAAGCCACGAGGCACCCACAAGGATGGAGGGAGCGCCCCCACCCTTGTTTGCCCCTCGTGACTCCACCGACCCATTTCTTCCGCCTATATATTCTAAAACATCCCAAAACCTTCCAGGGGAGACACGGAACCACTTTTCCACCGCCGCAACCTTCTGTACCTATGAGATCCCATCTAGGGGCCTTTTCCGGCGTCCTGCCGGAGGGGGATTCGATCACGGAGGGCTTCTGCATCAACACCATTGCCTCTCCGATGAAGCATGAGTAGTTTACCATAGACCTATGGGTCCATAGCTAGTGGCTAGATGGCTTCTTCTCTCTCTTTGATTCTCAATACCATGTTCTCCTCGGCGTTCTTGGAGATCTATTCGATGTAATACTTTTTTGCAGTGTGTTTGCCGAGATCCGATGAATTGTGGATTTATGATCAGCTTATCTATGAATATTATTTGAATCTTCTCTGAATTGTTTTATGCATGATTTGATATCTTTGCAAGTCTCTCCAAACTATCAATTTCGTTTGGACAACTAGATTGGTTTTTCTTGCAATGGGAGAAGTGCTTAGCTTTGGGTTCAATCTTGCGGTGCTCGATCCTAGTGACAGAAGGGGAGCCGACACATATTGTATTGTTGCCATTGAGGATACCAAGATGGGGCTTTCATCATATTGCTTGAGTTTATCCCGCTACATCATGTCATCTTACTTAATGTGTTACTCTGTTCTTATGAACTTAATACTCTATATGTAGGAAGGAGTCGCTCGATGTGTGGAGTAATCGTAGTAGATGCAGGCAGGAGTCAGTCTACTTGATACGGACGTGATGCCTATATTCATGATCATTGCCTTAGATATTGTCATAACTTTGCACTTTTCTATCAATTTCTCGGTAGTAATTTGTTCACCCACTGTAATATTTGCTATCTTGAGAGAAGCCTCTAGTGAAACCTATGGCCCCCGGATCTATTTTCCATCATATAAGTTTCCGATCTACAATTTTAGTTCCCTATTTACTTTCTTTATAATCTTTTACTTTCCGATCTATAAACCAAAAATATTACTTTATTGATTATCCATCTATATCAAATCTCACTTTGCAAATAACTGTGAAGGGATTGACAACCCCTTTATCGCGTTGGGTGCAAGTTGGTGTTTGTTTGTGCAGGTATTCGGTGGCTTGTGCGTTGTCTCCTACTGGATTGATACCTTGGTTCTCAAAAGCTGAGGGACATACTTACTCTACTTTGCTGCATGACCCTTTCCTCTTTAAGGGAAAAACCAATGCAAGCTCAAGTGGTAGCAGGAAGAATTTCTGGCGCCGTTGTCGGGGAGATCTATGCCAAGCCGAGACATACCAAGTACCCATCATAAACTCTCATCCCTTGCATTACATTATTTGCCATTCGCCTCTCGTTTTCCTCTCCCCCACTTCTAAAACAATTTTCGAAATGATTTGCCTTTTCTTCGCCCCTCTTCGGTTCGTCTTCTTCGCTTGCTCATTTGCCAGTTGCCACCATGTCTGAAACTGGGGAGGTTATTGTTGAAAATCTTGAGGAAAAACCAGAATCTTGTTCTTTGGATTATGCTAAAAATCTGCCTAATTACAAAACAAAAATCTTTCGTGTGGGGGATGGTTATGTTATCGGGAGGAGTGTTATCCAAGAATTCTCTGATTGTACATGATCCATGCCTATTAATAAAAGAACTATTCTTCTTGAGACAAATTTTTATGCAGGTGCTATTGTTTTGCTTGTTGAGAAATTGGAAAGAAAATTTGTGCATCCTCATCCTGCCTTGCAAAAAGTGTTTTATGAACTTCCTAATATTAATCAGCCAATAGCTAAAAAGATTACCACTATTATCCTTATGCGTGAATTCAGTTTTATAATACAAGAAGCTAGGCATATATTTGCTATCTACAAAAAGGATGTTGAGCACCCGCCAATTATAGATATCCTTCATGATAAATAAACTATGCGTAGTTTGGAATCTAGGGATTATCAATCTTATAGTGAAAATCTTAGGAGAAGAGTTCCCCATTCAGGGATCTCTCAATCTTTGTATCTTGAAACTTTTGAGGAGTTTGATTGGATAACTAGGGGAATTTATGTTGGATTTAATAGAGATTGGTTGAATAAAATGATGAAGGAACCTTTTAAAAAGAGCTTCGTATCTTATATGATGATATATACGGTGATGATCCCGACTATGGGTTTATGAATGTTAAAATTACCAATCAAAGTCCTTTCCATGATTTAAGTTCATCTACTAGGAGGGAAATAAAGGAAAGGATAGCATTGCTTAGACGGGTTTTGGAGGATTTGATGAGAAAAGAATTGCATACTGAAGACAAGAATACTTAGATCTATTCATGTTTTTATGCCTAGCTAGGGGCGTTAAACAATAGTGCTTATTGGGAGACAACCCAATTTTATTTTATTTTTCTTATTTTTAGGTCCTGTTTTGCATTAAATAATTCATCTAGCCTCTGGTTAGATGTGGTTTTTATGTTTTAGTTAGTGTCTGTGCCAAGTAAGACCTTTGGGATAGCTTACGGTGATAGTTGATTTGATCTTGCTGAAAAACAGAAATTTTTGCACTCAGGAAAACAATTCTCATTTTTAGCAGAAGCGCGATAAAATACTGATTATTTTCGCAGAAGATTAATAAACAAATTTCTGAGGTCATCCTGATTTTTCAAGATTTTTGGAGTTACAGAAGTATTCGAAATCTGCAGATTACTACAGACTGTTCTGTTTTTGACACATTCTGTTTTTCGCATGTTGTTTGCTTATTTTGATGCATCTATGGCTAGTATCAGGGGTATGAACCATGGAAAAGTTGGAATACAGTAGATATTACACCAATATAAATAAAGAATGAGGTCACAACAGTACCAAAAGTGGTGATTTATTTTCTTATACTAATGGAGCTTATGAGATTTTCTGTTGAGTTTTGTGTTGTGAAGTTTTCAAGTTTTGGGTAAGGATTTGATGGACTATGGAATAAGGAGTGGAAAAATCCTAAGCTTGGGGATTCCCAAGGCACCCCAAGGTAATATTCAAAGACAACCAAGAGATTAAGCTTGCGGATGCCCTGGAAGGCATCCCCTCTTTCGTCTTCGTCTATTGGTAACTTTACTTGAGGCTATATTTTTATTCACCACATGATATGTCTTTTGCTTGGAGCGTCTTGTATGATTTGAGTCATTGATTTTTAGTTTGCCACAATAATCCTTGATGTACACACCTTTTGAGAGAGACACGCATGAATCGAGATTTATTAGAATACTCTATGTGCCTCACTTATATCTTTCGAGCTAGGCAAATTTGCTCTAGTGCTTCACTTATACTCCCTCCATCCGGAAATACTTGTCATCAAAATGAACAAAAAGGGGTGTATTTAGAACTAAAATACATCTAGGTACATCCCCTTTTATTCAGTTTGATGACAATTATTTCCGGATGGAGGGAGTATCTTTTTAGAGCACAACGGTGTTTTTATTTTATAAAAATTGTTGAACTCTCGCACTTCACTTATATTATTTTGAGAGTCTTTAAAATAGCATGGTAATTTTCTTTGGTTATAAATTTAGTCCTAATATGATAGGCATCCAAGAGGGATATAATAAAAACTTTCATATAAAGTGCATTGAATACTATGAGAAGTTCGATTCCTTATGATTGTTTTGAGATATGAAGATGGTGGTATTAGACTCATGCGAGTGAGTAGTTGTGAATTTGAGAAATACTTGTGTTAAGGTTTGTAAGTCCCATAGCATGCACGTATGGTGAACCGTTATGTAACGAAGTTGGATCATGAGATATTTTTTGATTGTCTTCCTTATGAGTGGTGGTCGGGGACGAGCGATGGTCTTTTCCTACCAATCTATCCCCCTAGGAGCATGCGTGTAGTACTTTGTTTCAATGACTAATAGATTTTTGTAATAAGTATGTGAGTTCTTTATGACTAATGATGAGTCCATCGATTATAGGCACCTCTCACCTTTCCACCATTGCTAGCCTCTCTAGTACCACGCAACTTTCGCCGGTACCATAAACCCACCATATACCCCTCAAAACAGCCACCATACCTACCTATTATGGCATTTCCATAGCCATTCTGAGATATATTGCAATGTAACTTTCCACCGTTCCGTTTATTATGACATGCTCCATCATTGTCATATTTCTATTAATGATCATGTAGTTGACATCGTATTTGTGGCAAAGCCACCGTTCGTCATTTTTATACATGTCCCTCTTGATTCATTGCACATCCCGGTACACCGCCGGAGGCATTCAAATAGAGTCATATTTTGTTCTAAGTATCGAGTTATAATTTTTTAGTTTTAAGTAAATAAAAGTGTGATGATATTCATTATTAGAGTATTATCCCATGTGAGGAAATTAAAAAAAGAAAGGCCCAAAAAAGAGAAGGCCCAAAAAATGAGAGAAAAAGAGAGAAGGGACAATGTTACTATCCTTTTGCCACACTTGTGCTTCAAAGTAGCACCATGATCTTCATGATAGAGAGTCTCCTATATTGTCACTTTCATATACTAGTGGGAATTTTTCATTATAGATCTTGACTTGTATATTCCAACGCTGTGCGTCCTCAAAATGCCCTAGGTCTTCATGAGCAAGCAAGTTGGATGCACACCCACTTAGTTTTCTTTTTGAGCTTTCATAAACTTATAGCTCTAGTGCATCCATTGCATGGCAATCCCTACTCACTCACGGTGATAACTATTTATGGGCATCTCCATAGCCTGTTGATACTGTTAGGGAACGCAGTATTTCAAAAAAATTCCTACGATCACACAAGATCTATCTAGGGATGCATAGCTAGCAATGAGAGGGGAGAGTGTGTCTACGTGCCCTCGTAGACCAAAAGTGGAAGCGTTAAGTAACACGGTTGATGTAGTCAAACGTCTTCGCGATCCAACCGATCAAGTACCGAACCAACGACACCTCTGTGATCTGCAAACGTTCAGCTCGGTGATGTCCCTCGAACTCTAGATCCATCTGAGGCCGAGGGAGAGTTTCGTCAGCACGACGGCGTGTTGACGGTGATGATGAAGTTACTGTCGCAGGGCTTTGCCTAAGTACTACGACAATATGACCGAGGTGGAAATCTGTGGAGGGGGGACCACACACGGCTAAGAGATCAACTTGTGTGTCTATACTTATTCATCAACCACTTAATCCTTCTAACTCAAATTATCAGGGGACTTCTCTTTCTTCGTCTGGCGATTCATCTCAGACACAACTTCCGGCTTTCAAGATTGCCCCTGGGTACAGACTTTATCTTTGTTGTTTCACACCTATGTGTTTATACTGACCTTTCCAATCCTCTTGAAGTGGAATAGCAAAGCCGATCAAGAAGGCTAAAATAAGCAAGAAAACAGAAGGCCCCAAGATTCATGAGTTGAAGAAGCAAGCACCAATATCTGAAGCCTCCGTACAACACCCAGAGGAACTTGTTGATGACCTGCCACTGGAAAATCCTGGTGCTTCTGTTGAACATATAGTTGTCAATCCCTTGGATGCTGAAATGCCAAACCCAATCAAGCCCTCAGAACCAAACACTGAAGATGTTCTGATCACCGACACTGGTTTTGAAGAACTAGGGAATCCTTTTGCTCTAGTAAAGCATACTGCCAAGGAAGAATTGATCGAGAAGCACAAGGTCAAATTTGATATGGCCAATTATTCGCATCTGAACATTAGTGAAATCCTCTCCGGCTATCTCAGCCAAGTGCACATCAGTCAAGATCTGGAAATCGACATGGTCAAGCACATGCACCAGAAATATGAGGTACCCATTTCTGCCTTCTCTGTAAGATACATTCCTTCAGCCCCCAAGTCTACTGAATATGATCGAATTGAATATACTGTAGACTTTTAGATAGTCATAAATATGCGAAGATCAAACTAGTAGCCCCCAAGGGCTGGCTTAAACTATCAAGTTAAGCCGAAACTTCAATTAATAGTGATCAACTTTGCACCTGTAGCCCCCAAGGGCCAGTTTAAACTATCAAGTTAAGCCGGGACTTCAATTAATAGTGATCAACTTTGCACCTGTAGCCCCCAAGGGCCGGTTAAATCATCATGAATAAATTGGTACTTGTCACTATCACCACTTCTGTCGTAGGTTTGTCACAACAGATGTCCTCGTGAAAGGACTTAGTCATGGAGCCATCGCAACGGGTTAGCTTAAAGGGGTTAAACCGGACAAGGGGACACGGGGAGTTTATAATAGTTCGGCCCCTTCGATGAAGGTAAAAGCCTACGTCTAGTTGTGATTGGTATTGCTATGGTTTCAATGGCCAGGGAGCGAATCCGCTTTGACTGGCTCTCGAGTTGTTGTGTATCGTCCCTAAACCGCTGTTGGGTCGTCCCTTTATATACATAGGTTCAGGCCTGCCGGTTTACAGAGTCCCGAAGCCGGATCATAAATGTGTCCAGTTCGGTCTCTATACTTCCTATCTTACAATGCAAGTTACATAATAAGATCGGTTTACACCTACAAGCTTTAACTCGCCTTTGGGCCTTGGGCCTTCATAAAGTGCCATCATTCTTACGTCTTCATGGGCTTCTAATCTTCATAAAGTTAATCCAGCTGCTCCTGGCCGGTTTACGTCTAGTAATAATATCCCCAACATTAGGCCCCAGATTGGTTTGAACTTGTTCATGTCAATCTTCAACACTTAGAAAAATCCTTGCTCTGGCATCTTTGTATAAATCTGGTAAATCACCGTGGCGTCATCCTTTGAATCTGCAGCCAATCGTTATGATGTCATCTACCCGTTGAAGCCGAAGATGCTCTTCATTAATGATCGTTTCAACCCTTGAGGAATCATCCTTAATAATTATCCATTTCCAGCTCCTCGATTTCCGCACTTGTCGCTTTATCGCTTCGCCTTATTAATAGGACCACGGGTCCTTCTCCTTTTCCCCTTCGTCTCCTTCACTTCGTCTTCCTCCTCGCGACAACTCTGCCCCTGAGCGCCGCTGCCGTCACCGAGCTTCACGTCTGCTTCGACAAAGGTTGTTGCATCAACCTGATCGTTACTAGAGACACGTGGTGATCCTCCGCTACTTCATCCTGTACCAGTAAGTTTCTCTTCTCCTCACCCCAGATCTGCCATTAGGGTTCGGTGTTCTTCATAACCTGAAATTGTTCTTCCTTTAGTAACACCAATGGCTAGTTAGATCTGATCGTTTTAGTGCCCTTTGTAGTTTAAACTCCCTTCTCCTTGTTAAGGCACCTGCTTGATATCAAACTCATCTGAACTTACTGAACCTTTTGAGCACTTGAATTTAGAACAGAATATATTTTGATTATCCAACGCACGGCAGATCTGAAATTTCCGTGCCAAAATGTGAAATCTGTTTTAACTTACTTAGCCTTTTTCGCCTTAGATCTGTATCCTCTTTACCATGTAGGCGGTTTACCCTTGTAAAAACAATCTATCTCATACCATTAGTCCCCTGGTAAACCGGCAAACCCCCTTTACATTCATTGTAACATTCCGGTTTAATAACACATGTATACCCTTGATATGACCTTGTCAGTCATTATTGTATCAGTCTCCGGTTTACACAATTTCACATATCTATATATTTTTAATCCATTGCATCTTGCGGACCACCATGAATGATTTGTAAACCGGCATTATTTTTTAGCTTTTCATTTCACAATGGCCAAACAGTTTTTCTCTTGCAACTGGGCTCGTTCCCGGGTCACCAAGGAACAGTTGAACGGAATGGTAAGTATCGGCACCTTGCCTAAGAAAACTGAAATTCGATGGTGAGCTCCAGGAACAGAGAATCCTCCTACCCCGAGGCAGGGTGAGGTAGTGTTCTTTGTCGACCACATAGGTTGTGGTTTCAAACCGCCCGGGTCAAAGTTTTTTCGAGATGTGCTTGTTAGTTTCCAACTCCATCCTCAAGATATCGGACCCAACTCGGTGTCCAATCTATGCAACTTCCAAGTCTTCTGTGAAGTGTACTTACAAGAAGAACCAACTGCTGAGCTGTTCCGAGACTTTTTTCATCTGAACCGTCGTACAGAATTTGTAAATGGTTCTAACAGTGAACTTGGTGGGGTCTCTGTTCAAAAGCGGAAAGAAGTTGAATTCCCTCATGTCAAACTGCACAGTCACCCTAAGGAATGGAACCAGACTTGGTTCTACTGCATAGATACCTCTCCTGAAGATGAGTACCCTCTTCCAGGCTACCATGATCACCAGCTTTCCAACACTCATCCGATGCCGCAACGTTTAAGTTCTGTGGAACGGGCCAAATATGCCCATCAACTCGCCAAGCTCCAGGACTTTTCGGCCAACAGTTTAACAGGCGTTGATTTTGTGCGTTGCTGGATATCTTGGAGCGTCTTGCCACTAAGCCGCTGCCCTGGTTTAATGTGTGAGTACACCGGTGAATTATAAGACCCTCAACGCCACATCAACATTTAGTTAACCGATGGAGAGGTCACTGAAAGCGTCAAGAAAATTTTGAATGAACCGGAATCAGTCTGTCGCCAAACCGGCTTGAACCCCTTCTACACTCAAAATAAACCGCCTGCTCTAAGCACTACGCTTCCTTTTTATCTTTTGATATCTTTAAATTTTTCAACTTGTAAACTTCCTTATGTTTGTGTATAAACAGGGTGATGATCCCTTCTGGAAGCGGAAATCCGCAGATAAAGCGGCAAGGCCATCCCGTCCCAAAACCAAAGCCGTCAAGCGTACCTCAAAGCGGAAAACGGCTGACCGGATCAACATGGAACTTGATGAAGATGCCGATGATCCGGAAGTTGAGGTAGAACTTAACTCACTTGGCTCCCTTTTCATGCACCTCATTAACAATGATCTTTATCAGGAGGATGTAGAAGGCAGCCAGGCTAATGATGTAGAGGTAATTACCCTTTCCTCCGGTTCAGACTCTATGCCAGCACAAAAAACCCGTCAAGCAGTCCGAAAAGTAAGCTTTTCTCATCCTCTTGCTTACTTGGATCCAACATTTATTTTGAAGATGCAGCAGCATGAAGCTCGCCAGACAACCCGACACAGTGGCCAACAGGTCACTTCGGCCGGTTTACCTGATACCCCAGTTCGGAAGCGCCGATCTAAGGTCTCTCCCACTTCTGACAATTCTTATCCCAAGGCAGGTTATTTCAGACAACCTCTTAATCCATCCGATTCAAATTATCAGGTGACACCTCCCTCATCCTCTGGCGAATCAACAGCAACCCAACTCCCTCCTCTTAAAATTGTAGCTGGGAAAGCATTCAAACCCTTTCTTCAAATGCGTTGGAAATCTTGAATAAGATGCTAAACCTCCTTTAATTTTCTTTGTAGAGCCAAAGCCAGACCCAGCTTGGAATCGGGACTTCAATGACATTTTGAACGTCATGGAGCATATGAGATGTTTCAGGAGTTGAAGTTAATATTTCAAGTAAATGCCCGGATTAAGAGATATGAAGTCTCCAATAAGTTCTATAGCTGCAAGATGGAGGAGAACAGTTCTGTCAGTGAGCATATACTCAAAATGTCTGGGTATAATAATCACTTGATTCAATTGGGAGTTAATCTTCCAGATGATTGCGTCATTGACAGAATTCTCCAATCACTGCCACCAAGCTACAAGAGCTTCGTGATGAACTATAATATGCACGGGATGAATAAGACTATTCCCGAGCTCTTCGCAATGCTGAAAGCTGTGGAGGTAGAAATCAAGAAGGAGCATCAAGTGTTGATGGTCAACAAGACCACTAGTTTCAAGAAAAAGGGCAAAGGGAAGAAGAAGGGGAACTTCAAAAAGAATGGCAACCAAGTTGCTGCTCAAGAGAAGAAACCCAAACCTACACCTAAGCCTGAAACTGAGTGCTTCTACTGCAAGCAGACTGGTCACTGGAAGCGGAACTGCCCCAAGTATTTGGCGGATAAGAAGGATGGCAAGGTGAACAAAGGTATATGTGATATACATGTTATTGATGTGTACCTTACTAATGCTCGCAGTAGCACCTAGGTATTTGATACTGGTTCTTTTGCTAATATTTGCAACTCAAAACAGGGACTACGGATTAAGCGAAGATTGGCTAAGGACGAGGTGACGATGCGCGTGGGAAACAGTTCCAAAGTCGATGTGATCGCAGTCGGCACGCTACCTCTACATCTACCTTCGGGATTAATATTAGACCTAAATAATTGTTATTTGGTGCCAGCGTTAAGCATGAACATTATATCTGGATCTTGTTTGATGCGAGACGGTTATTCATTTAAATCTAAGAATAATGGTTGTTCTATTTATATGAGTAATATCTTTTATGGTCATGCCCCCTTAAAGAGTGGTCTATTTTTGTTGAATCTCGATAGTAGTGACACACATATTCATAGTGTTGAAGCCAAAAGATGCAAAGTTGATAATGATAGTGCAACTTATTTGTGGCACTGCCGTTTAGGTCATATCGGTGTAAAGCGCATGAAGAAACTCCATACTGATGGAGTTTTGGAACCACTTGATTATGAATCACTTGGTACTTGCGAACCGTGCCTCATGGGCAAGATGACTAAAACACCATTCTCCGGTACTATGGAGAGAGCAACAGATTTGTTGGAAATCATACATACAGATGTATGTGGTCCGATGAATATTGAGGCTCGTGGCGGATATCGTTATTTTCTCAACTTCACAGATGACTTAAGCAGATATGGGTATATCTACTTAATGAAACATAAGTCTGAAACGTTTGAAAAGTTCAAAGAATTTCAGAGTGAAGTTGAAAATCATCGTAACAAGAAAATAAAGTTTCTACGATCTGATCGTGGAGGAGAATATTTGAGTTAGGAGTTTGGTGTACATTTGAAACAATGCGGAATAGTTTCGCAACTCACGCCACCCGGAACACCACAGCGCAATGGTGTGTCCGAACGTCGTAATCGTACTTTACTAGATATGGTGCGATCTATGATGTCTCTTACTGATTTACCGCTATCATTTTGGGGTTATGCTTGGGAGACGGCCGCATTCACGTTAAATAGGGCACCATCAAAATCCGTTGAGACGACGCCTTATGAACTATGGTTTGGCAAGAAACCAAAGTTGTCGTTTCTGAAAGTTTGGGGTTGTGATGCTTATGTAAAAATGCTTCAACCTGATAAGCTCGAACCCAAACCGGAGAAGTGTGTCTTCATAGGATATCCAAAGGAGACTATTGGATACACCTTCTATCACAGATCCGAAGGCAAGACTTTTGTTGCTAAGTTCGGAAACTTTCTGGAGAAGGAGTTTCTCTCGAAAGAAGTGAGTGGGAGGAAAGTAGAACTTGACGAGGTAACTGTACCTGCTCCCTTATTGGAAAGTAGTGCATCACAGAAAACTGTTTCATTGACACCTACACTAGTCAGTGAGGAAGCTAATGATGATGATCATGAAACTTCAGAACAAGATACTACTGAACCCCGTAGATCAACCAGAGTGAGATCCGCGCCAGAGTGGTACGGTAATCCTGTTCTGGAAGTCATGCTACTAGATCATGATGAACCTACGAACTATGAAGAAGCGATGGTGAGCCCAGATTCCGCAAAATGTCTTGAAGCCATGAAATCTGAGATGGGATCCATGTATGAGAACAAAGTATGGACTTTGGTTGACTTGCCCGATGATCGGCAAGCAATTGAGAATAAATGGACCTTCAAGAAGAAGACTGACGCAGACGGTAATATTACTGTCTACAAAGCTCGACTTGTCGCAAAAGGTTTTCGGCAAGTTCAAGGGATTGACTACGATGAGACCTTCTCACCCGTAGCGATGCTTAAGTCTGTCCGAATCATGTTAGCAATTGCTGCATTTTATGATTATGAAATTTGGCAGATGGATGTCAAAACTGCATTCCTGAATGGATTTCTGGAAGAAGAGTTGTATATGATGCAACCAGAAGGTTTTGTCGATCCAAAGGGAGCTAACAAAGTGTGCAAGCTCCAGCGATCCATTTATGGACTGGTGCAAGCCTCTCAGAGTTGGAATAAACGCTTTGATAGTGTGATCAAAGCATTTGGTTTTATACAGACTTTTGGAGAAGCCTGTATTTACAAGAAAGTGAGTGGGAGCTCTATAGCATTTCTGATATTATATGTGGATGACATATTACTAATTGGAAATGATATAGAATTTCTGGATAGCATAAAGGGATACTTGAATAAGAGTTTTTCAATGAAAGACCTCGGTGAAGCTGCTTACATATTAGGCATTAAGATCTATAGAGATAGATCAAGACGCTTAATTGGACTTTCACAAAGCACATACCTTGACAAAGTTTTGAAGAAGTTCAAAATGGATCAAGCAAAGAAAGGGTTCTTGCCTGTGTTACAAGGTGTGAAGTTGAGCAAGACTCAATGCCCGACCACTACAGAAGATAGAAATAAAATGAAAGATGTTCCCTATGCTTCATCCATAGGCTCTATCATGTATGCAATGCTGTGTACCAAACCTGATGTGTGCCTTGCTATAAGTCTAGCGGGGAGGTACCAAAGTGATCCAGGAGTGGATCACTGGACAGCGGTCAAGAACATCCTGAAATACCTGAAAAGGACTAAGGATATGTTTCTCATATATGGAGGTGACAAAGAGCTCATCGTAAAAGGATACGTTGATGCAAGCTTTGACACTGATCCGGACGATTCTAAATCGCAAACCGGATACGTGTTTACATTAAACTGTGGAGCTGTCAGTTGGTGCAGTTGTAAACAAAGCGTTGTAGCGGGATCTACATGTGAAGCGGAGTACATAGCTGCTTCGGAAGCAGCAAATGAAGGAGTCTGGATGAAGGAGTTCATATCCGATCTAGGTGTCATACCTAGTGCATCGGGTCCAATGAAAATCTTTTGTGACAATACTGGTGCAATTGCCTTGGCAAAGGAATCCAGATTTCACAAGAGAACCAAGCACATCAAGAGACGCTTCAATTCCATCCGGGATCTAGTCCAGGTGGGAGACATAGAGATTTGCAAGATACATACGGATCTGAATGTTGCAGACCCGTTGACTAAGCCTCTTCCACGAGCAAACCATGATCAGCACCAAGGCTCCATGGGTGTTAGAATCATTACTGTCTAATCTAGATTATTGACTCTAGTGCAAGTGGGAGACTGAAGGAAATATGCCCTAGAGGCAATAATAAAGTTATTATTTATTTCCTTATATCATGATAAATGTTTATTATTCATGCTAGAATTGTATTAACCGGAAACATAATACATGTGTGAATACATAGACAAACAGAGTGTCACTAGTATGCCTCTACTTGACTAGCTCATTAATCAAAGATGGTTATGTTTCCTAACCATGAACAAGGAGTTGTTATTTGATTAACGGGATCACATCATTAGGTGAATGATCTGATTGACATGACCCGTTCCATTAGCTTAGCACCCGATCGTTTAGTATGTTGCTATTGCTTTCTTCATGACTTATACATGTTCCTATGACTATGAGATTATGCAACTCCCATTTGCCGGAGGAACACTTTGTGTGCTACCAAACGTCACAACGTAAATGAGTGATTATAAAGGTGCTCTACAGGTGTCTCCAAAGGTACATGTTGGGTTGGCGTATTTCGAGATTAGGATTTGTCACTCCGATTGTTGGAGAGGTATCTCTGGGCCCTCTCGGTAATGCACATCACATAAGCCTTGCAACCATTGCAACTAATGAGCTAGTTGCGAGATGATGTATTACGGAACGAGTAAAGAGACTTGCCGGTAACAAGATTGAACTAGGTATTGAGATACCGACGATCGAATCTCGGGCAAGTAACATACCGATGACAAAGGGAACAACGTATGTTGTTATGCGGTCTGACCGATAAAGATCTCCGTAGAATATGTAGGAGCCAATATGAGCATCCAGGTTCCTCTATTGGTTATTGACCGGAGATGTGTCTCGGTCATGTCTACATTGTTCTCGAACCCGTAGGGTCCGCACGCTTAAGGTTTCGATGACAGTTATATTATGAGTTTATGAGTTTTGATGTACCAAAGTTAGTTCGGAGTCCCAGATGTGAACACGGACATGTCGAGGAGTCTCGAAATGGTCGAGACATAAAGATTGATATATTGGACGGCTTTATTCGGACACCGGAAGTGTTCCGGGTGATTTTGGAGAAAACCGGAGAGCCGGAGGGTTACCGGAACCCCCCCCCCCCCGGGAGAAGTAATGGGCCATATGGGCCTTAGTGAAGAGAGAGAGGGGCAGCCAATGGTGGGCTGCGCGCCTCCTCCCCCTGGTCCCAATTGGACTAGGAGAGGGGGGGCGGCACCCCCCTTTCCCTCTCCCTCCCCACTTCTTTCCCCCTCCTAGTAGGAGTCCTACTCCTACTAGCAGGAGGACTCCTCCTTGGCGCGCCATAGAGGGACGGCCGGACTCTTCCCCTTGATCCTTTATATACGGGGGCAGGGGGCACCCCTTGACACACAAGTTGGTCCACGTGATCATATTCTTAGCCGTGTGCGGTGCCCCCTTCCACCATAGTCCTCGATAATATTGTAGCGGTGCTTAGGCGAAGCCCTGCGACGGTAGTGCATCAAGATCGTCACCATGCCGTCGTGCTGATGGAACTCTTCCCCGACACTCTGCTGGATCGGAGTCCGGGGATCGTCATCGAGCTGAACGTGTGCTAGAACTCGGAGGTGCCGTAGTTTCGGTGCTTGATCGGTCGGGCCGTGGAGACGTACGACTACATCGACCAAACGCTTCCGTTGTCGATCTACAAGGGTACGTAGATCACACTCTCCCCTCTCGTTGCTATGCATCACCATGATCTTGCGTGTGCGTAGGAATTTTTTTGAAATTACTACGTTCCCCAACAATGAGGTATTTTCATCCCCTTTATTTCTTGATTCCAAAGTTGAAACACTAGCCCAAGTAGCCCCCAAGGGCCGTTTTATGATGTTAATCTTAAACCGGGACTTTGTAATACTTTAATCCTCTCCTGCTGACCCTCAAAATGTCAGGTCCTTAGTGAAAACAAAACCTATACTTTACCAATGCAATTATGTAGCTTTCCTCAGTGTAGCCCCCAAGGGCCGGTTTAGCTTTGCGAGGTAATCCGGGTCTTGAAATCCATGCATCCGTTTTGAACAGATGTACATTAGCCCCCAAGTGTCAAGGATAATGCTTGCATTGTTCTGGAGACTTATAAAAAATGTATTGATAATAGAGAAAATAGGCATTAGCCCCTAAGTACGAAGTGCATAACTTGTTATACGCTTAGTACTTTGAAAATACATATCCTTTTGTTGACATATCTTCGCTGTTACAGGCCGAGCTAAGCAATAGTAATCCCCGAACCGCTGATTTGCAAGAGAACGTGAAGTCCCAACAAGCAGAGGCTGTAAAAGCCAAGGAGGAGCTGACCAAAGCCCTGACAGCTATGGAAAAGCTAAAGGAGTATTTTAACAAGGAACATGCTGTCTGCGAAACCGAAAAGGCCGGTTTAACCAAAAGAGCTGAGGATGCCGAAGCAGCCCTGAAGCCAGTTGTAGATGAACTAACTGGTTTGAAGCGGCAAATCAATGCCATGACGTCCGCTGTATTTGGTAAGTATCTCCTTATGTTGTTTGTCCAATTCATAAGATCTTATTATTTACCAGTCTGGCTGATAGTAAACCATGACAGGCACTCGCATTACTCATCTGGGTGCTGATATGCGAATGAAGCTTAAAGCGGCGTATACTTTAATAGAACAGCTTTACTCTAGATCCCAGCGTGCTATATGCACTGCAGCCTACAATAAACTGGCGCATCACTGATAAAAGAAATTCTTGAGAAGCTGGCCATGTTACCAGCCTGAATTACCGAACTGAAGAAGGCAGCCGCAAGAGCAGGAGCGCTGACCGCACTGATCCAGGCCAAAGCATGGATTCCAGATCTTGAAGCGGATGACATCATTAAAGGATATCTAGGTGTGAAGGAGGATGGTTTAAACTTCGACAATGGTGATATCCGAAGGCTGACAAAAGAGAGGCGGCCAATAGCCAGCAAACTGGCAGAAGACACAGACTTATCTCATTTCCAGCCGGCTTACGACACTAAAGGCAAGAGACAGCCTGCTGAAATCCACGAAGTCGAAGAACTTGTGCCTCCAATCCGTAAGCATACTTACGCTCCTGACATTAACCCCTCCAGCCTTATCCATGCAGAAGCCGTGTTTCAAGCTTTAACCGGAATCGATTGGTCAACGGTTGATTTCCAGCGTCTAGGGAGGGATGAAGAAGAAGTGATTGCACCAAATGACCCTCAACCGTCAAACCGTCCACAAGAAGCATCTTAAACCAGCAGCCGGTTTACCAGCTACTGTGTGCCAATGCTTAAAAACAATTGTTCAATTGGAGCCGTTTTGAAGCTTCTTGTAATAGGATAGCAAAAACTCCTTTATCTATCATGCCATTGAGCATGTTTTGTGGTGCTTTGATATTGTGAAAACTTGCTCCACTTTTTGGGATCTATTCATGCATAGCCCATGATGATTTGTGTTCCTGGATACAAGAACTTGAAAGTGTCCTAGTGGTTTACCACTGGACGGGTCATGATGCCCAAAAATATACAATAGTTTGATGGATAATTAAAGTTTGTATAAAAAATAATATCTGCAACATACCTCGTTGGCTGACCAACTGCTTGTATGGTAAAGGTGTAAACACCAATCCAGAGCATTGATAACTCCGTCCTTAATTTGCCGGATTATGATAATAAACCGTACCGGGATATAATAAACACTGGGTTTTCCTTATAACACTGGCGACTTGTTAGTCAAAACCAGACCGGGTTAATGAACGCCGGATTATAACTGATCATGTACTGACAACTTGTAGTTGAAAGCCAAGCCGGGTCAAGGACACCGGTTTACCAGAAGATATTATGAACCTCAACAAAGGCGAAAAACTTGGCAAATAGAACTCAAAAAAGAACATGTAAGGCTTTTTACGAGCTGCCAGGCTCCAAATCGAGGCTTTTCATGGGCTGGCAGGCCACTGAGTTAAACCATTTTACAAAGCCTTTTTAGATGGACCTCAATCCTTAACCAATCACCGATTTAACTGTGACAAGTTCAGGGTCCATGGGATTGACTTGTCAAACGTTCATTGGGTCATACCAGGTTTACCTGGACGGAGTGACTTACTTAAAAAGGCAGGATAACCCGGGGTTTTAGGTGAATACACCTGGCTTCCAAGCCTCGCTTGATAGCCTATTACAAGGGTTCAAAACTCATTATTCTTTGAGAAGCAAAGATCCCCCAGGTAATATGTGAGCTGTGCTTGGTGGTTACCTATGTTTGAGCTGTGCTTAATGCAACAAACTCTCTTTGGCTCCACACAATTTCCTTTTGGCTTAACGCCTATCAAGAGGTGTAGCTATGGTGTGACAACAACCAAGCCCCCTAGTGATATCCCTTTGTGGTGTTTAAACCGATCAAGAGGTGTAGCTATGGTGTGACAATAACCAAGCCCACTGGTGATATCCCTTTGTGGCTTCAAACCGATCAAGAGGTGTAGCTATGGTTCAGATATGACCAAGCCCCATAGTGATTTTCTTTATATCCGTGCGGCTGCAGAGACCGCTTTAACAAAAATCTGTTTTGTCAGTAAAAACTCTTGTAAGCACACACATGATGTAAAAAGAATAGAGACCCCGCTGTATTCGAGGCTCCGGTTTATTATATAATATATACATTGTCATAAATATGTACATATGAAAAGCTTGTGGCTCAAGTATAGTAAGGCCGAAGAAGAGCTATATTCCACGATCGCTTGGTCTCCTCCTCCGATTTACGTGAGTCTTTGTGCTCTCGAACATCAATGAGGTAGTATGACCCATTGTGCAGATTCTTGCTGACCACAAAGGGTCCTTCCCAAGGTGGGGATAACTTGTGCATATCAGTCTGATCCTGGATGAGCCGGAGCACCAAATCGCCCTCTTGAAAGGTTCTGGTTTTAACCCGGCGGCTATGATAACGTCGGAGGTCTTGTTGATAAATCACCGAACGTGCTGCTGCAAGATCACGCTCCTCATCTAACAAGTCCAGTGAGTCCTGACGTGCTGTCTCATTATCAGCTTCAATATAAGCTGCCACACGGGGCGAGTCGTGACGTATGTCACTAGGAAGAACTGCCTCCGCTCCATAAACCATGAAGAAAGGCGTGTAACCCGTAGATCTGTTGGGTGTGGTATTGATGCTCCATAACACAGAAGGTAACTCCTCAACCCAACAACCCGGTGTCCGTTTCAAAGGAACCATAAGCCGGGGCTTAATACCTCTCAAGATTTCTTGATTTGCCCTCTCCGCTTGACCATTAGATTGGGGGTGAGCCACCGATGCTATATCAAGCCAGATGTGCTCACGTTGGCAAAATTCCTCCATCTCTCCCTTTGACAGATTAGTACCATTATCATTTATAACACTGTGTGGAAAGCCAAACCGGAATATCACCTTTTTGATGAATTGAACCGTCGTGGCCACATCACACTTACTGACTGGCTCTGCTTCCACCCATTTGGTGAATTTGTCAACTACCACTAACAAGTGGGTTTTTTGTCCTTGGAGCGCTTAAAGGGTCCAACCATATCAAGCCCCCATGTCGCAAACGGCCATGTTATTGGAATCATCCTCAACTCCCGAGCCGGAATATGATCACGGTTTGCGAATTTTTGACAACCGTCACATCTTTTGACTAAATCCTCTGCATCAGCATGAGTTGTTAACCAATAAAAACCGTGGCGAAAAGCTTTAGCTACCAAAGACTTTGAACCGGCGTGGTGACCACAATCCCCTTCATGGATTTCTCGCAAAATCTCACAACCCTCTTGAGGAGAGACACAACGCTGAATTGCCCCTGAGACGCTGTAATGATGTAACTCTCCGGTTAGTATGGTCATCGACTTAGAACGCCGGATTATCTGTCGGGCTGAGGTTTCATCCTCCGGTAACTCGCCCCGGTTCATGTCAGCCAAGTATGGGATTGTCCAATCTGGTATAACATGCAAAGCTGCCACCAATTGAGCCTCCGGATCAGGAATAGCCAACTCCTCCTCTGTTGGTACCTTGACCGACGGATTATGGAGCACGTCAAGAAAGACATTTGGTGGGACCGGTTTACGCTAAGAACCAAGGTGGCTTAAAGCATCCGCCGCTTCGTTCTTTCGTCGATCTATATGGTCCACCTGATAACCCTTGAAGTGACCAGCCACTGTGTCCACCTCTCGTCTATATGCAGCCATGAGTGGGTCCTAGAATGCCAAGTGTAAGACACCTGTTGAGCCACCAGATCTGAATCCCCAAAGCACTTAACCCGGCTTAAGTTCATCTCCTTAGCCATCCGAAGACCATGGAGCAAGGCCTCATACTCAGCTGCATTGTTAGTACAAGGGAACATTAAACGGAGGACATAACAAAACTTGTCACCTCGTGGGGAAGTTAGTATGACCCCAGACCCCGAGCCCTCCAACTGTCTGGATCCATCAAAGTGAATAGTCCAATACGTATTATCTGGCTTTTCCTCTGGTGCCTACAATTCCATCCAATCATTGATGAAGTCCACAAGTGCTTGGGATTTAATCGCTGTGCGAGGTATGTATTTGAGCCCGTGAGGTCCAAGCTCAATAGCCCACTTGGCAATCCGGCCAGTTGCTTCTCTGTTTTGAATGATATCTCCCAGAGGGGCTGAACTGACCACTGTGATAGGATGGCCCTGAAAATAATGTTTAAGCTTCCGGCTTGCCATAAACACTCCATACACCAGCTTCTGCCAATGTGGATACCTCTGCTTTGATTCAATGAGCACCTCACTGATATAATAAACCGGCCATTGAACCGGATACTCCTTGCCAGCTTCCTTGCGCTCCACCACAATAGCCACGCTAACAGCTCGGGCATTAGCAGCCACATACAGTAATAACGGCTCTTTATCGATCAGGGCTGCAAGCACAGGCGGTTCAACTAACTGCCTCTTCAGATCCTTGAACGCTTTATTAGCCGCCTCGCTCCAGACAAAATCATCTGTTTTCTTTAGCATCTGATATAAAGGGATAGCCTTCTCCCCAAGACGACTGATAAACCGGCTCAAAGCCACAATTCGGCCGGCCAAACATTGAACGTCATTGATACACGCTAGTTTAGCCAAAGATGTAATTGCTGAGATTTTTTTCTGGATTAGCCTCAATGCCTCTGTTTGATACCAAAAAACCCAAGAGTTTGCCTGCCGGGACACCAAAGACACACTTTTCTGAATTGAGCATCATCTTGTAAACCCGGAGGTTGTCAAAGGTTTCTCTCGAATCATCTATCAATGTTTCCTCCTTCCTGGATTTTATCACAATATCATCCACATATGCATGAACATTACGCCCAATTTGCTTATGAAGACAATTCTGAACACAGCACTGATAAGTCACCTGGGCACTCTTAAGCCCAAAGGGCATGGAGACATAGAAGAAGGCTCCAAAGGGAGTTATGAAAGTTGTCTTCTCCTGGTCCTTAACTGCCATTTTGATCTGATGATAACCAGAATAAGCATCCAGAAAACACAAACGGTCACAAACCGCCGTAGCATCAATGATCTGATCAATATGAGGGAGGGCAAAGGGGTCTGTAGGGCAAGCCTTGTTCAAGTATGTGTAATCCACACACATACGCCAAGTCTCGTTTTTCTTAAGAACCAGCACCGGATTAGCCAACCACTCCGGCTGAAAGACCTCCACGATAAACCCTGCGGCCAACAACCGAGCTACTTCTTCACCAATAGCCTTGCGCCTTTCTTCATTGAAGCGGCGGAGAAACTACTGCACCGGTTTAAACTTAGGATCAATGTTAAGTGTGTGCTCAGCGAGTTCCCTCGGTACACCTGGCATGTCAGAGGGTTTCCATGCAAAGATGTCCCGGTTCTCACAGATGAACTCGATGAGCGCGCTTTCCTATTTGGGATCCAGGTTAGCGCTGATGCTATACTGCTTGGATGAATTGCCAGGAACAAAATCAACCATCTTAGTATCTGTGGACGATTTAAACTTCAACGCCGGATCGTGTTCTATAGTTGTCTTTTTCAAAGAAGTCATATTTGCCGGATCAACTTGGTCTTTATAACACTTCAGCTCCTCTGTGGCACAAACCGACTCAGCATAAGCCACATCACCTTCCTCACATTCCAAAGCGATCTTCCTGCTCCCGTGTACTGTGATGGTCCCCTTATGACCTAGAATCTTAAGATGTAGATAAATATAACACGTCCTCGCCATGAACTTAGCGTAAGCCGGCCGCCCAAAGAAAGCGTGATACCGACTTTTGATTTTCACCACCTCAAAAGTTAATGTTTCTGATCTTGAATCATGACCATCTCCAAAAGCCACCTCTAAGGCTATCTTGCCCACTAGATATGCAGAGTTACCAGGCGCTCCACCATGAAAAACGGTGTTTGACGGTTTAAGATTCTTAACTATCATCCCCATACGACGGAAGGTATCATAATATAGAATGTTGATACTACTTCCCCCATCCATGAGTACCTTAGTGAACTTATATCCCCCAACTTGAGGGGCCACTACTAAGGCCAGATGACCCGAATTGTCAACCCGGGGCGGGTGATCCTCTCTACTCCATAAAATGGGTTGCTCAGACCAGCACAAATACTGAGGCACCGCCGGTTCAACAAAGTTCACAGCCCTCTTGTGAAGCTTCTGATCACGCTTACACAAGCTAGTGGTGAAGACATGATATTGCCCACTATTTAACTGCTTAGGATTGCTCTGATAACCCGACTGCTGCTGCTGGTGGTTCCCCTGATGGTTGTAACCTCCCAGGTTGCCTTGGTTCCCTTGATTGATGTGTCCGGTTTGATTGCCCTGAAATCCTGAACCGGAACTGCCACCTCCGTAACCTGGCCCGTGGAAACATATTGGAGCTCTTGAAATCTCGCATGATATAACAATCCATCCAAAGATGCGATGATGGCTTCTCCTTTGATCCATGCTTTGGACATGGTTGATTTAACAGGCGCTCCAAATTGGGGCCTGAACCTCCGCCCCTCTGGGGCTGCTTTCCCTTACGACGCTGACCATTCTCCTGAGCATTGGTGTTAGCCACAAAGTCCAAACTGTTGTCGGCCTTGCGCTTACCATTGTTCCCATGGCCTGCCGGATTATGCTGCTGACCCTTGGTGTTGCCGTTCTTTTTCCCTTTCCCCGGTTTGTCCTCCTCTGAGTCAGGGTCTTTGGTATTATCTGAATTGGCGTATTTAACCAAAGCGGCCATAAGCATTGACATATCATTGCAGTGATGTTTGAGCCTTCCTAACTTCTGTTTGAGCGGCAGAAAATGGCAATTGCCCTCCAACGTTAGCACCGCGGTATCTGCGTTGATACGATCTGATGAATGAAAAATAGCTGAGACCCGCTTTACCCAATTGGTCGTGGACTCCCCATCGTCTTGGACACAAGCGGCCAGATCCACAATTGACATGGGCTGCTTACAAGTATCTTTGAAGTTTTGGATAAACCGGTGCTTCAATTCGGCCCATGATCCGATAGAGTTAGTTGGTAAGCTCTTCAACCAAGTACGACCTATTCCTTCCAACATCATGGTGAAGTATTTAGCACATACCGCTTTATCCACATATAACATCTCCATTTCCATCTCGTAGCTTTCAACCCATGCCTCTGGCTGCAGATCGGCGGTATAATTGGGTACCTTCCGAGGTCCTTTGAAATCCTTGGGCAATCTCACATTATGCAAAGCGGGGGTAAGACACGGCACCCCTAAGGAACTGAATACCACACCTGGCTCTATTGAAGCGGTAGGGTGAACCGGAGTAGGTTGACGGGCTCCGTGCAGAGCTGCTAACTCGGCCTCTTGATGTGCGCGACCATGATCCACCACATCCTGCACATTAGCACCTCCCCCTGCCGGGTTGTGCCCTCACGATGAATTACGGCGACGTGTACTGCTTGTTACGGCCGGTTCATCCTCAATGTGCCTGCTGTAGCTCCGGCTTGGACGGGGGGTGGAATGAATCCTCTCACGACTGTGTGAATATGCCTGCTGCTGGTTTAGGGCTATTTGAAGGAGATCCATGGCCCGTCGTGCCTCAATCGCAACTGGTGATTCGCCGTCGGTTGGGAGGGATGCGAATCGTGAAGCGGCGGCCACAATGTTGTCCAATGGGTTGGAGTAATGCCCGGGAGGTGTTGGAACATACTGTGGCACAATGTTGTTCTGACGAGGCGGGTCCATCGTGCGTGGCTGAACCGACGCTCCTGTTCCTGGCGCCTCCGTCTGGTTTAATATTGGCTGGTTACTAGTTCCTGCTCCTGGTGTGTTGAAGAGATTTCTTGGCCCATAACTCGGTGGGAGATGCGATCGGTATCTTCTCCTCATGACTTCCTCTGAAGCATTCTGATCCAGCCTAAGCCGGTAGGCCTGAGCTTCCAACTCGGCCCGTTCTGTAGCCATCCTAGCATTCTCTGCCGCTAGGTCCGCTTTAGCCTGAGTTATCTGATCTTTCACCTTTGCGATCTCTGCATTGTGCTGATCTCGGGCTGCTGCATCCACTTCCGCGGCCATCATGTTGCCAAAGCGTCGAACAAGTCAGACAGAACATGAGCCGGAGGTGGCGTAGAGCTCCCTACCCCCGCCGGCGTGGCTGTTGCTGAACCAAAGAGCATTGCTGCGGCAGTTGATGAGTGGGGCGCTAACTGTGTACCGGCCATGAAGATAGCGGCCCGGTTTGGCAGATCGGGGGAGTCTAGAATACTGTTGCCCTCGGAACCCGCGCTAATCCGGCCATCCTGCAACTGACAGAGCGATTCGGTCTCTCCAGAAGACTCGTCATCAAAGCAGACGACGGTTTCTCCATCGGATGCCGGTCCGTCCTCATATTCTGCTCCATGGATGACACCTACGAAAACATGCTTTGCCATGGGCTGAACCGGGGAAGGGCACGCACGCTGAGCCGTCTCGACGATGTCGGTGCAGGTGTCCGGCTTAGGGCCCGGTTCGCCAATCTTGCCGATGAAGACGTGAATCCCACCAAAGGGGACCCGGTACACGTATTTGATTGAATCGGCCTCGGGGCCCCATCCTGCGTTGTCGATGTAGAGCTTGCCGTGACGACTCTTCGTCATCCAGCCCACAGCGTATCCCTTGAGTCCATCAAACTGCCCTTTAAGAACTCGAAACCATCATGCGATAGCCCCACGGTGGGCGCCAACTGTCGTGGGTTTGTCACGGCAGATGTCCTCGTGAAAGGACTTAGTCGTGGAGCCATCGCAACGGGTTAGCTTAAAGGGGTTAAACCGGACAAGGGGACATGGGGAGTTTATACTAGTTCAGCCCCTTCGATGAAGGTAAAAGCCTACATCTAGTTGTGATTGGTATTGCTAGGGTTTCGATGACCAGGGAGCGAATCCGCTTTGACTGGCTCTCGAGTTGTTGTGTATCGTCCCTAAACCACTGTCGGGTCGTCCCTTTATATACATAGGTTGACGCCCGCCGGTTTACAGAGTCCCGAAGCCGGATCATAAACATGTCTGGTTCGGTCTCTATACTTCCTATCTTACAATGCAAGTTACATAATAAGGTCGGTTTACACCTACAAGCTTTAACTCGCCTTTGGGCCTTGAGCCTTCATAAAGCGCCATCATTCTTACGTCTTCATGGGCTTCTAATCTTCATAAAGTTAATCCGGCTGCTCCTGGCCGGTTTACATCCAGTAGTAATATCCCCAACAACTTCATAAGAAATTTCTGCACCCATTATCCCCCAAGTGCCATGTGCTATTGCTTGCAAAGGGCTTGGGACTTATCACTATCACCGCTTCATAAAGAAACTTTCTGCACCCATTAGCCCCCAAGTACCAAGTGCTATTGCTTGCAAAGGGCTTGGGACTTTGCTTTTGTATAGGACTATATCATAACTATGCATACTTGTTTCGATCTTCTTGCAGGAGGCATTCAGTCAATTTCAATCTCAGCTGACTGATTTAAAAACCCGGCTTGAAGCCCAAGAAGCTGAGACCCGGAAGGCTGACTCCAAGTTCAAGTTTAGCTTGGATGAAAAAGAGAAACTTAAAACTGAGTTTAATGCTGAGAAAACCGCCTGGGTTGAAGAGAAGGCTGCCCTGATCCGGAGGGCTAAAAAAGCTGAGGCCTCATTGGAGGAGGTCACCATAGAACCTACTGGCTTGAAGCAACATATCACACAAATGACCTTTGCTATTTTTGGTAAGATCTTTTACATTGTAATGACTTTCTACGCTCCATTTTGTAAGCCGTCTGGTGACATAACCATAATATGTTATGCAGGCCCCAGAAGTAGCAATCTTGGCAAAGAAATGCTGATAAAGCCCAAGGCGGTTTACACGCTAGTAGAACAGTTGTACACTGGAGCTCAACACACAATAGCCACCATCTCCTCAATGAAACAAGCACCATCTCTTCTCAACAATGTCCTAAGCCAACTTTCTGTCCTAACTGCCAGAATTGAAGAGAACAAGCGGTCAGCTGCTAGAGCCGGTGCCATTACGGCTTTAAGCTGGGCGAAAGCATGGCAGGCATACTTAGACCCGACCGAGCTAGCCACTCGCTGCCCCAACTTCTAAGAGGACGAGTCTCCCTTTGACAAGAAAGATTTTGCTGCTTGTGTGAAGGAGATGCGTCCATTGGTGAGCCTGATTGTTGAGGAAACATATTTGTCCAAATATCAGGCAGCTTATACCGCGGAGAACCAGAAAATGCCCATGCTAGCTTACAAGATTGCAGACCTTATCCCTCCAATTCGTAAGCATACTTTTGCCCCTAGAATCGATCCGCCTGAGCTTATCGATGATGAAGCTGAATTTCAAGCCTTGACTGGTATCAATTTGTCATCGCCTAACTTCCAAACCATGGAGGGAGAAGAAGAACCGGCGCAGGATGACCCAGAAGCTTCAAGACACCAAGACCAGGAGAACTGATCCGCTGGACGGCTCATAATTTGCATCATCAGGCATTGCCTGAAAAAACACTTAATCATTTGGGCTCACGGAGCCATGTAATAGGCTAGTTAAACACTGATCTGTCGTGCCATCGTGCATGTTTTGTTTGCATAACACTACCGATCCGTCAGTTGAAAATCTGCCACTTATGCTGATAATATCATTAATTTTGCAGACCATGCTTATCATCTTTCCCTACACATGAGCAGATAACAAGTGCCCTGGTGGCTTACCCCAGGGCAGGTCATAATACTCCACATAAAAACCACTGATGACTAAATAGTCCATAACCAGGGCCGGTTTATCAAAACCTCGTATAATCATAACAAACTAAATATCATACCTGTGATATTTTGTTCACGCGGCCGACTTATCATACGTCGTGCAGTAAGGGTTACAACCCAAAGATTGAGAGCACAACACCATGTTCAATTTATTCATACCGCTGATTTACAGCGCCATATGCAGAAAGGGGTAACATCCCAAAGCTTAGAGCCAGTACTCCAAGCACATAATCATCATACACTGGTGACATAAAGTCCAAAGCTAGGCCGGGTTTAATACAACTCTGGATAGATTCATATATCAACCATAAGGAAAACATGGCCTTTATCGATTTTAAACCATGGATCAACATGGTACAAAGGATCAATCTCAAAAAATCAAATAAAAACCAGAAAAAACAGAAAAAAGGCATTCATAGGCTGCCAAGCCTGCATATCAAGTGTTATTCAAGGGTCGCGCAGCCGCTGAGTTAAACCTTAATTCAACCCCGTAAGCCAGACCTCACATGACCAATCGCCGTTTTAACTTTGACAAACTCAGGGTCTTTTAAATGATTAATTGTCAAGAGTATAGTGAGTCATTCCAGGATTACCTGGTCGGAGTGGCAGGCAAACAAAGGAAGGATAACCCGGATTTTTTGGTGAATACACCTGGCGTCCAAGCCTATTACAAGGGTCAACAAAGCTATGTTCATTAACAAGGAGCCCCCATGTAACATTTGATTCCAGACGTATAAGTCGGATCAATAGGGTAGTCATAGCTATGCTCAATAAGCAGGAAGCCCCCAAGTATTTGGTAATCATGGCGTACAAGCTGGATCAAGAGGGTAATCATAGCTATGTGTCGAGGGTGTCGTGTGACATATGCCAAAGGGTGGCTTATCATGGAGGGGGATAATAATATGTCGGCGGTGCCAGGAAACGGGATGAGGCGAAGACATGCACGCCGACGAATCTTACCCAGGTTCGGGGCTCTCCTAGGAGATAACACCCCTAGTCCTACTCCGCGGGGTCTCCGCATGATCACTATGGCAACCAGAGTGGCTACAAGATTTTTCCTAGAGCTGTTTCTCTAGAGGAGGAAGAAGAACAAGGCTAGCCCTAGCTTCTTCTCTCTATATGTGTGGGCGATATGAACTAACGTCTGAACCCTTTGCATGGGTGCCCTGGGGGTTTATATAGGCCTACCCCCTAGGGGTACAAAGATAATCTGGCCGGGTGTTGGCCCCATCTGTCAGTGTCTATGGTCACCGGCTTCTCCGCCGGCTGCTGGGGCCCGCCGCCTGGTGGACCCTGTTGGCTGTCTCGTACTTGGTCGACAGGCTGTTCCCGCCGCTTGTGGGTCTGGCCGGCTGCTCAGCACTGTAGTGATGCTGGTAATGATGCATGCTTTGTCGGGGGAGGCATGGCTACAGTACCGCCGCCTGGCGGGAGATCACCGTAGCCATCCGCCATCTCTTCTGATTAATGGCGCATGGACTTTAAGGAGAGAAGGGCCGCCTCGTCAGGGGCTAGCATCTCCTCAAGCCGACTGATCTGGGTTTGCCGCCTTCTGGCTCCTCGCGGATAGGTAGGCCCCACCGCCTGTGGGCCGTACCGACAGTTCGTAGTGGGGGCATGGCCTTCTCTGCCATGGGTGATGTCACAGGCCGCACATCAACAGTGCCGCGCCGACCGGGGGTTGTCCGCCCCGTACGATGCACTGTGGCCATGCTTGGCCCTGGATTCGGGGGTAGCTGACAGCACTGTAGCCACGCCCCGTCTCGTCGTCGTAATGTGGTGCAAACTTTGAGGGTGCTTGGGGCCGCCTGCTAAGTGCCGGCCTCTCTAGAGGCCGACCACTAGGAGTCAGCCCACTTCGAGGCCGCCCTCTGGACCTTGCCGTCTTCTGCCAGTCGGCCATTGGGACTTGCCGGCCGTAAGAAGGCGGCTAGTTGATCTTTGGCTCTTGAGGGGCGAAGCCGGCCCCGATGTCTTGAAATGCCATGGGGGGCAGATGAGGCTACCCGTGGCTAATTACTCCGACAGTAGTCCTCGAAGCTGGTGGGGCGCCGCGGCTGAAAGAGGTGAGGAGCCTCAGCAGCTTCCTACTCTGAGTGCTTCATTGATCTTGCTTCATCCGTCTTCCGGAATGCCGACTGCTAGGAGCCAGACGTGGCCAGGCGGGCCGCCTGGTGGTTTTCGAAATGTCTTGGCGGGAGCTAGGTGGTGCGCCGGCCTGGCACCAATCTTGCCGCCAGACTGCTGTACGCCACGTGTCACCAGCCGGCCGGGCAGCCTACTAGCCCACGCGCGCGATGGGACATCGGAGCAGGCCGGGGCCCACCACTACCGGGCCTCGGCACACACGCAGATCCGCTGTGGCCGAGGCAAACGGTTGGGATTCTGGGGCACGATTACTCCATGCCGTTACGGCATGGTTAATGTAGGGTCATGGGGTCGTGGTCACAGTTAACCCAATGATCCCCAGGCCTCGTCTCCTCGCCTTAGCAGCCCAGGTCTATAAGTAGGGGGAGGAGGGGGCGGCTCTGGCTCGCGTGCCCTCCTCTCCCTTTGCTCACTTTTCCTCTTCTCCCTCTCTCCCGCCGCCGCATTCTCGTGCTACGCCGAAGTGCTGCCGCGGCCCGCCGTCATCAACTCTAGCCTCTCCGCCGCGCCTTTGCTCCGCTAGCCTCAAGCTTCCATGGCGCTAGAGCGAGCCGGCGACTAGGATGGCTCCAAGATCGTCGAAGACCACATCTCCTTCCTTTGCAACACGCGGCGGTTGCCCGACGAGAGCTACATTAGGACGCATGTCCCGCCGGCGAAGGAGATCTCGCCGGCGCCGGAGGAAGGTGAGCGTGTCATCTTCCGCTCGCATTTCCTCCGGGGCTTCGGCCTGCCGGTGAGAGGCTTTCTTCGTTCCTTCCTTCAGTTCTACAACCTCCAGCCACACCACCTCACACTGAACACGATGGTGCTGCTGTCGGCCTTCGTCACGCTGTGCGAGGGCTACCTCGGCGTTCTCCCCACTCTTGAGCTGTCGGGAGAATTCTTCTACACCAAGCTTGGTGTCTCCGCCAAGGACGAGCCAGCTCAGTGCGGTACCTTTGTCGCGGTTTGGCGCCCAGGAGCCGGCAACCGCTTCTCGCCCATTGCCTTGACCCAGTCCGTCAAGCTCTGGCGTAAGTCATACTTCTACGTGAAGAACGTCAACTCGGCGCTGGACTTTGTCAACCTACCGGCCTATGTGGCCAGCCGCCAGCCGAGCCGCGCACCAACTGGACCTTCAAGCCGAAGCACCTATCGGCCTCCTCCACCACCGCCGTTACCCGGCTCCAGGAGATGACGGAATCAGAGGGCCTCAAGGCCTCCGATCTACCGACCACCTTCATGGAGCGCCGAGTTCTTCCTCTTCAAGGCCGGCCTCATCTGATTAGCCATATGAGCAGGCGTCGAGACCCGTGCCAGCTGAGCACCAAGGAGATGCCGGCCACGGAGGTGGTCCGCCTGGTGAACGAGATCACGAACCTCAAACTCTCGGAGTCGGAGTGGAGGTTCGGCAAGCGGTCGTATACCCGCGCACACCCGCCGCCTACAGTAAGTTCTCCGACTCTTGCTCTTTCCTTCGTCCGTCGGGCTCTTCTTCGCCAACTGACCAATCGACTATGATGCAGCTTCTTACGACCCATCCAGCTGCCGATGCCCTGGTGCAGGGCTGGGAGTACCTGCCGGACTAGGCGGTGAGTGACGTGGACGACCCCAATCTGGGGGCGGCTGCCATGGAGGAGGATGATGCCACGGGTGGTGGCGATGGAGAAGGTGGCTCCGGAGAAGGAGGCGGCAGTCTTGAGGACTGGCCGGACGATGACGAGGAGGAGCACGTGCCGCACCGCCCGCCGGTTGCCCCCAAGGCGGGGGCGAGCTCCTCAGCGGCGCCACCCGCACCAGGTGGTGCACCGAAGTGTCAAGCCGGTGCGCAGCTACAAGGTGGCCGATCGAAGAAGCCCAAGGGCTCGGCCGCAGCGACCAGGCGGGAGGAGGCCGCCGCAAGGGCAGCTCGGTACCAGAGGGCCCCGAAGTAGCCGCCGACAGTATTCGCATAAGAGATCATCTTCCCTTTTGCCTTTTTTTCTATGTTCTTTCTTGCAAATTTTTCTGAGTTTGCCTTGCCATGTGTGGACAGAGCCCCGCTCTCTCTTGAGCGATCGGCTTCTACCTCCATCGTTGGGGGGTGGAGGGCTCTTCTAGCACCCGCCGCATCAACCCGCTCGCCGACCTTCGGGAGGCGGCGGAGAAGAACGCGCGGGAGGCGTGCAAGGAGAAGGTGAGGCCGGAGAAAGTGAAGGCGGACGCCGCCAAGGCGGCACAGGAGGAGGTAGACACAGCGGCCAAGGCCCGGGCCGACGCCGTGGCCAAGGCCTGGGAGGAGGAGGTGACCAAGGCCTAGGCGGAGGCGGCTGCCAAGGCGCAAGCAGGGGGAGCCGTGGGTGGCCAGGCTCCACAGCTGGTCATCCCACTGAGCTCCATGCCACCGGTGTAACACCCTCGATGCGACTATAGCTCCCACGTGTCGAGGCACGACTTAGAGACATAATCGCATTGAAGGCATATGTCGCAAGTTAGGAAATCTTCACAACATCCCATGTAATATGAATAATAAAGGGGAGATAACATAGTTGGCTTACACTCGCCACGTCAATCAAGTACATAAATAACATTACATCATCCAAACACTCATGGCCCGACTATGGCGCCAAAATAAAAGATAACCCAACAAGCGACACGGTCCCGATCACCCCCAACTGGGCACCACTACTGATCATCAGGAAAGGAAACATAGTAACATTGAGAGTCCTCGTCGAACTCCCACTTGAGCTCAAGCGCGTCTCCTGGAGCGGAATCATCAGGCCCTGCATCTGGTGTAATAGTAATTTGTGAGCCACAGGGACTCAGCAATCTCGCACCCTCGCGATCAAGACTATTTAAGCTTATAGGTAAGGCAAGGTAAGTATGAGTGGAGCTGCAGCAAGCGACTAGCAAGTATGGTGGCTAACTTATTCGCAAAAGAGAGCGAGAAGAGGAGGCAAAGCGTGAGCGAGAAACTAGAGAACAACCTGCGCAAACGTAACTCCAACACCATGTCCACTTCCCGGACTCCGCCGAGAAGAGGCCATCACGGTAACACACTCAGTTGATTCATTTTAATTAAGTTAAGGTTCAAGTTATCTACAACCGGACATTAACAAATTCCCATGTTCCCATAACCGCGGGCACGGCTTTCGAAAGTTCAAATCCCTGCAGGGGAGTCCCAACTTAGCCCATGACAAGCTCTCACGGTCAACGAAGGAATAGACCTCCTCCCAAGACGTTCCGATCAGACTCGGTATCTCGGTTACTCAAGACACTTTGACAGGTTAAAACAAGACCAGCAACACCGCCCGAATGTGCTGACAAATCCCGATAGGAGCTGCACATATCTCATTCTCAGGGCACACTCAGATGAGACTAGCTACGAGTAAAACCAACCCTCAAGTTTCCCTGAGGTGGCCCCGCAGGCAGCTCAGTTCGGACCAACACTCAGAGGAGCACTGGCCTAGGGGGGGGTTAAAATAAGATGACCCTCGGGCTCCGGAAACCCAAGGGAAAAAGAGGCTAGGTGGCAAATGGTAAAACCAAGGTTGGGCATTGCTAGAAAAGCTTTGATCAAGGCGAACTATCAAGGGGTTCCCATTATAACCCAACCGCATAAGGAACACAAAATCCGGGAACATAACACCGATATGAAGGAAACTAGGGCGGCAAGAGTGGAACAAAACACTAGGCGAGAGGCCGAGCCTTCCACCCTTTACTAAGTATATAGATGCATTAAGATAACATAGCAATATAATGATATCCCCAACAAGTAAATAAATGTTCCAACAATGAACGGGCTCCAATCTTCACCTGCAACTAGCAATGCTATAAGAGGGGCTGAGCAAAGCGGTAACATAGCCGATCAACGGTTTGCTAGGCCATGGTGGGTTAGAGTTTGACATGGAAATTTGGGAGGCTTGAAAACAAGTGGTAGGCATCGTAGCAATGGCATAGCAAAAGAGCGAGCAAACTAGCATAGCAAAGATAGTAGTGATATCGAGGGTATGATCATCTTGCCTGCACAGTTGTCAGAGTTGACTGGATCCTCGAAAGCAAACTCAACGGGCTCCTCGTTAGCGAACTCGTCTCCCGGCTCTACCCAAACAAGACAAACAAGCAACAAGGATACAATCAACCACGTGCAAGTATCAAGCAATATGATGCAATGATGGTATGCTATGCGGGATGCAATGCGGGATGCATATGCAAGATATGACAGGAAATGCATGAACCTGGCCTCAACTTGGGAATCCAAATGTGCCACTGGAAAGATGAGATGAAATCGCTTGAAAACGATATAAAGATCATCGGAATCGGAGTTACAGTTTGGAAATGGTAAGCGATTCAAATATGACACCGGTCTGCAATTTACAGCACGTAGCCATCTAAATGCAATGAGATGAACATGCTACAGCACCCAAACATGACAACAAAATACATGGCAGGGATGCATTCAAGATTCTTAACAAAAGTCTAGCACTGAGCTACGGCCAATTCATCCATTAACAGGTTCAAACAAGCATGGCAAAAATGCATATGGCAAACAGATCTCAGACTTGGTGAAATTAACACTTGTCTGGAATTCCAGATCAGGTAGCACTCTTCGGAGCAACAAAACTACATGCTACAGGACCTGAACATGGCAAAGTAAAGCATGGCATGGAGCTACTCAAAGATCTTAACAAAAGTCCCTTAGTGACCTTGAGCCAAAAGGGATCAGAAAATACAATTGCAAGCATGTGAACATAGCAAAAACATAATCAGATCACAGACTTAGTGAAAACTGGAGCATGCTGAAAACATAACTCAAGTAGGCATGTTTACGAGCTGGATGCACTCACTACGGTACAAGTCATGACCAACTAAGCATACATCCATCAATAATACACAAAATTCAAGCTAGACATGGCAAGAACAATAGCATAGCATGCACGGATCAACTACAACATCATCGGAAAAATTGCAAACAAGTTGACAATCTGCCTAGATTCACAAAGTAGCAAAAGTAGAGCTCGATTGACTCAAGCTAGGGTGCTCCATAATTGCAAACAAAGACATGGATGGATAGAGCACTACAATGTTAACAAAACATCCTTACTGACCATCCTCAAAAGAGGCACGGATCACTAGGAAACAACATGAACATATGGCATATGAGATAAACAGATCAAGGACTTAGTGGAATTGCTAAGTCCCTGAAAACAGAGTTACCAAGTGCACCACTTTGCAAGCTTGCACTAGGCACCACACACCTCAAAAAAATACATGGGTTGCACCTCTGGAAATATGACAAAACCCTTAACAAAACATATGTAGAGAATCATGGCATATCATGAACACATTAATCATGGCAAAAATGACAAAAAGCTAAACGGAGCAGCAAATCTGACAATTATCTCAAGTAGCCCTCTTACAGCAGCATTTCGGGCATCAAGATGAACTCAAATGAAAATGATGCAATGGAATGAAATGATGCACTCTCTGAGGTGAACATTTTGATATGCTATATGAATGAATCGGAGATACGGGTGCAAAGTTACGAGGCTAAGAACATGGGCACTTGGATATGGAATTTCAGGACGTAGTGAAAAAAAACACCTAGGGTTACTGTTCACCGGATCTGGATCGGGCACGCAACCCGAAGTTCGCCAGGGCCCTCGCCGGAGTTCCTATTCACCGGGGAAGAGAGGTCGCCGGACTAGGGGCTTGCCTGGGCGGGGAGAGGCCGAATGAGCTCGGAGGAGGCGCGGGCCGGCGAGGTAGCGCGGTGGCAGAGGCGAGGTCTTGCCGCGGCGGAGTTTTGCTTCGGCCGGCGAGCTGCGTGGCGGCCGCCGGCGATGGCTCGGGGCGGCGCGGTTCGGCCGGGCGCGAGGAGAGGCGGCGCGAGGAGGCGGGCGACTCTGGCGGCGGGGTGCTCCGCACCGGGCCGGGAGGGCCGCGGACGGGTTTCGGCGGGCCCGCGCGGGCGATGCGGAGAGCAGCGGCTCCGGGTGGCGACGTGGCGGCGGGAGATTGGCCCCGGGGTGGCGGAGGCTGACGTGGAGCGGTCTGATAGGCCGGGGTGACGCGTCCGGCGGACACGTCCGGCGCGGGCGGACTTGTCCGGTGGCGCGAGGAGGAAGGAGACTAGGGTTAGGGGGAAAATGATCCGAGATTTTCGGGGAGAGGATATAAATAGGCATAGAGGGAGCTAGGAGAGTCCAAATGAGGTGCGGTTTTCGGCCAAGCGGTGGTGATCGAATGCTCTAGATGATGGAGAAGGCTTAGGTGGGTTTTGGGCCAAATTGGAGGGGTGTTGGGCTGCAACACACACAAGGCCTTTTCGGTCCCTCGGTTAACCATTGGAGTATCAAACGAAGTCCAAATGGTACGAAACTTGACAGGCGGTCTACGGTAGTAAACCAAGGCCGCTTGGAAAGTCTCGGTCCAATCCGAAAATGTTTAATCCCCACACATGAAAGAAAGGTAGAAATGACCACCGGAGGAGAACGAAGCGCCGGAATGCAAAACGGACAACGGGGAAAAAGCTCGAATGCATGAGACGAACATGTATGCAAATGCAATGCACATAATGACATGATATGAGATTCATGACAATGACAAAAACACACGGAGACAAAGACCCGAACCCGAGAAAATAAAATAACTTAACGCCGAAACGGTAAGAGTTGGAGTACAAATTGGGAAAGTTACATCCAAGGTGTTACAACCGGCGCCAAAGGACTTGGCGCCGTCTGGAGCGGCCGACAATGACCAGGCGGTCATGGAGAGGGAGGGAGGTGACGCTGTCATCCTGGAGGTGGAGGTGATCCAGCAGACGCCGGCTGCCGAGGCTCTGGGTAGCCGGCCTAACGCGCCGCCGATGCCTCGAGTCGGCGGCGAGCTAGTGGTGGGGGCGACTCCTGTCATCCGCACTCCAATGCGTCGGCGCACGGTGAAGGCGACCTCGGCGTCGCAGCCTTAGGAGATCGGGGCTTCGAGCTCGTCGGCCCCAGAAGCGGAGGCCACTAGCACCGTCCCACTGGAGTGGACGTCTGGGGGCGGGACGGGCGTCCTGAACAAACTTACTCAGGAAGTCCATTCGTTGCTCTAGGCCCAAGGCGACGCCCTCCAGAATTATACAAAGACATTCCGGGCGTCACGAGCTGCTGTCCGGGTATGTTCCTTGTATTTTGCTTTTAATTTTTGCAATCTTCTATGGGGGCGCGCCAGCGCACCCACTGGGTGTAGCCCCCGAGTTCCGGGCCGGCTGCTGAGCAGGCGGCTCGGAACTTAAAAGTAAGTTCCGAGTGCTGACCCTTTCTTTTCTTCTGTTGATTTTGTTGCAGGATTACCACAACATTCGTGCGGCCGCCTACAACTCCCAAGTCCAGGAGCCAGCCAGGCGGACTGCTGAGCTGGCCGACAGCCGAAGTAAGCACTCCACTCTTTTACTCCCGCAGGTGCGCGCCAGCGCACCCATGGGGTGTAGCCCCCAAGATTCGGGCCGACTGCTGAGCAGTCAGGTCGGATCTTCCGTCAGGCACCTTTTCTTGTTGATTTATTGACCTCTTCTCCTTCTTATCCTCTGCAGGAGCCAATGCCACCTTGCGGCAGCAAATGGGCGAAGCTCGAACCGCGCTGCACACCAAGGAGGAGGAGCGCCTCAAGGTGGAACAAGAGCGAGACCGCCTGGCCAAGTAGCTGGCAGACCAGGCGGACAAGCACCAGGCGGAGCTGCAGAAGCTCAAGGATGCGGAGGAGGCCCTTGAAGCCGAATTCGAGACCGAGTGCTCGAAGTGGGCAGACAAGGAGAAGGCCTTGTCGGAGGGCTACAGCGAGATAGAGGACTTGCTCGATGGTGATTTGCCCCTCTCTTTCTTTCACCGGCCGACTTGTCATATGATCCGTCTTGTGGCTTCATATTTCTTTTTCTTCTTATGCAGAGTACTTCCCCGGTTATTCTGTCGCTGCCAGCCAAACCGTCGAAGCTCGTCGTGGCGAGCGGAGCACTACAAAAAAATACACTTCCGTGATGATACGTGTTTGTCCAAGTAGGTTGCATTTTCTATCATGCATGTACATCCATGACTATTTTATGAAAGAATCAAGATAGTCATACCTGTGCTGTCATAGAAGTGTTCCATGACATTACCAAAATTATCATCACGGAAGTGTCCACTTCCATGACGATAAATCCCGCGTCACAGAAGTGCTTTCGTCAAGGGTGACTGACATGTGGCATCCACCATAACGGAACACCGTTAAGCTATCGGGTCGGGTTTTGGATCCGATAACCCATTAACAGCCCCGACCAATGGGGATTTTCCTCGTGTAAAATCATCATTGGCTGGAGGAAACACGTGTCGGCTCATCGTTGGGACAGATGTCATCCACTCATTGGACAGAAGGCGCCTATGATACATCGACACGTGGCATGGCGCAACAGAGGCCCATTCCTGTGAAAAGGCCAGCCCGTTTGACTTGGTCAAAAGGTGGCGGGCCGGCCCATGTAAAGCCTATTAACGGCATGTTCACATATAGCCCATTTACAACCCGCTAACCTAAGGCCCATTACGCCCTATCCGAATTAGGCCCAGTAGTGTCATCTGGGCCACCCAATATGATTCCAGCCCGTTTTCATTTCTGGCCCATGTATGGCCCATGACATCTTTCGGCCCATGTGAGGCCCTATGTAACTCTTGGCCTATTAACGGCCCGTGATGAAACTGGCCCGTAATGAACGGTGTATCACTTTACACCCATTAACGACCCGTGGTGAAACTGGCCCGTAATGAACAGTGTATCACTTTATACCCATTAACGGCCCGTTATTCCGTTGGGCCGTTTCCAGCCCATGTTATCTTTCGGCCTTCTCAGAGCCCATTTATTCTTGGGCTCATTTCCAGCATTCGTTTACTTACGGCCCATTACTGTCATTTTCTGCTTGTGGGCCAAATTCAGCCCATGGTTACAGTCGTCCCGTTTGTGGTCCGTTAATACGTTGGGCCATTTTCATAGCGTCATCAAATACGGCCTATTAACGATGGCCCGTTATGGTCGGCCCATGAACGGACGATTCCAACTCTAGCCTGTTTACGGCCATAATGCGGCCTGTTATTGGCCCATGTTTGGCCAATCGATCATACTGCCCGTATAAGGCCCATTGATGATACAGCCCGTAGAAGGCCCATTGTTTCTATGGCCCGTAGAAGGTCCATTGTTTCTACGGCCCATAGAAGGCCCACTGTTTCTACGGCCCGTAGAAGGACCACTGTTTCTATGGCCCGTAGGAGGCCCAGTGTCACTATAGTAAATATTAGCCCATGGTTATTGTGGCCTAGTTTTAAAAAATAGGTTATTGCAGCCACTAGCAAACCACAAAAAAAGAACTGCAATGACTACAAGCAAACAAATAAACAAGACAACAAGGAAATAAATAAGCAAGCAACTTACGCTAGGCTATCATGGCTATCACACATATAACATCCACTGGGCATCAAAGTTCGCCACCGGTGCAAATAAACACGCCGACAAAAGAATATACAAAACTGAGAACACTTCAGAAGGCACTAGGCCTAGCCAGGTCGGGCCCCCCAAACAGCTGAAGAAGCTGAGTAGACCAAAATTGTGTCAACGATAGATGCATCAACACTAGATTTAAGGCATGATTGTGTGCACGGCAGTCCTCTGACATCTTCATTGCATCTTTGCCTTCAAGTCGGAGCTGAGCTGAAGCAAGCCTTTCCGCTTTAAGTTGAGACTGAAGAAGTCGAACTGGTTGAGGCAGCGACTGCACAGAGGTTGTCTCACACCTGCTGGTGAGTAGCTTCAACTCACTGTCTTCATCAAGACAGGACCTTGGGGTCATCTCGCTGTCCTCAAGATGGTTTGGCTCACTATCTTCCCTAAAGTTCTGCCTGGTGTAAGAGATACGAGTCTGAAAGAGAAACAAGGAGACACGTAACAGGTTTCACAATTATATAAGCAAATAAATGGATCTGTTCTGCATAAGGAACATGTTTTTACAACTACAATTTGAAACTCGTAGTTGTTGCAAACATCCAATCAGATGTAAACAACAAAGCAAACAACAGTGGAGGAAATGATGCCTATCCAAATCTATACTAGAACAAAGTTTGAAGGCTTGAGAAGGATGAACTTACATTACATGTTAACACGGGCTGGACAAAGTCCTTCTCCATGTTGATGGAAGGATAATTCAATAAATTCCCCAAAGGAATTTCTTTATAAGCGTTGCCATTATTCTACATTTTGCAAAGAGTAAATATAGATCAAATAATATTGGAAGAAACAGAGGATAATGAAGCTCAGGTGCAGACTGATGATACATAATCAAATAGCAATTAATTAAGTACATCGTTACAAGGCAAAAGGGAGAGAGGTACTGACAAGAGCAATGCAGAGCCCATTATTGTTTTGAGATCGTATGATCCTTTGAGCAAGGAGATTCATCTGAAATTAGTTTTCATACAAGAGAGAAGGTAAGGCACAAGCAGAAATTTAGGAGTTCAAATTTTGAATCGATATCATAGACAGTACCTGACACTGGGCTCCCAGCAGTTCTAATAGGGGTTTGGCCACTGGAGTAGGGGTAAAGTGTGGTACAGTTGGGCCTGTGTTTTCTGTGGTTGCTGATCTATCTGATTTAACAGGTATCACTACCTTTTCCAAATACCTAGTTTGTACTCCTTGAGGATCTGCTCTCACCCTCTTCCTTTTGGACATCTATTACGAAAGAACAACATTTGACTGGAAAAACATAGTGTGACGACACATGGAATAGGTACAGAAAATGGATATGTATGACATATACTCATATATGATGCTTAAACTAAGCAGATGGTGTAACAAAGTAGAAGTAATGCAAGAGGTCAGATGCAAAATATGTGCGACCAATAAAACTTTGCAAAGTTAGAGCAAGCACCTTGATGGGTGAATAAGATAGGCCATCCTCCACCATGCCAAGTTTGTTAGCTAGTGGATCATTCCGCAATATTCCTCTCGTGCGCCCATTCTCATATTCATTTTGATAATGTTCAATATCTGACATGCATGAAAACATAAAAACAAGTGAGATTTTCTTTGTAATGCAGAAGTGATTCTAATCCAATACTGCCTCCCTGTAAACCCATTTGTGCTATCTCTGCAATTCTTTTAAAAGATGCCATGCATGCTATAATTTGTTGTGTGCATTAATATAATGTGGCCTACTACTCAAAATATGAGAGCTCCAGAAGTGATGACACTTCGTAGATGATAGCTTCAACATATAGTAAAGAAGAACAAGTCAACCTGACCTGACAGATTCAAAATATACTAAGAGAGAACAACTCGACCTGACCAATCGACCGCAAGAGAAGAGTATCATCTTAAAGAAGAGCAGAAGAGCAAGCAAATTGAAGATATTACAAGTCTTTCAATACAATGTCGGTTAGCCACCCATGATGAACCAGAGCGCACAGAGAAATACTATTCTTTCTGGTCTCTCCATATGTGGCTCACATGCATTTCGAAACTAAAGTAGGAACATTTAGCTAACCAATTAAACATCTCTTAGTTTTACTAATATCAGCAATAATATCATATATGAATTTTTACAAATAAGCTTGTTTAGCTCGATGGGTGGAGCAGTGCTATTACGACATGAACCACGTAGGTTAATTGTGGTCATCATAAAATGGGGAAAACATAAGCATGATGAGTACAGTGTTGACCGTGGCAGTGGGATGGCAGATCTGAAGCTGCAAACCGTGCAAAGGGTAGGTAGCAACCAATGTTTGCTTTGAAATAACAACTAAGATTTGGTATGGACAAGAAAGTACGGTCAACAAGTGACAAAGAAATGCAATTATGCTGTCTCTCTATATGTCGCAACATGCATTTGGAAACTCAAGTGGGACCTTTAGCTAACTAATTAAATGTGTCGATTAACTAATATCAGTATCATATCACAATCATATTTGAACAACTAAGCTTTCGAATTCTGAGTGTTGTGTTGTTTAGCTTGAAGGGTGGAGTAATACTAGTACGATAGAAAGCATCTACGCAGATCATAGTAGAGTAGATAAAAGGGGAAAACCCTAAGCATCAAGAGAAAAATCAGGAAAGTGGAACTAGCTGGACCAGTGGGTGGCGCACATGCTTTTCTAAACGAATATAGGAACATTAGGTGACCAATTAAATGTTCTCTGTTTTAGTGATATGAGCATCATATCAGATTTGTATTTCAACATGTAAGCTTTGGGTTGAGGTCTTGAGGAGCAGTGCTAGCACGACACGAAGCACCTACGATGATGGTAGTGAATATAAAGGGGGAAACCATAAGCTTTACGAGTATAGTGCCCGTGCCATGGTGGATCTGAAGGTGCAAACCGGACAAAGCTACTTCGCAACCAATGTTTGCTTTCAACTAGCCACTATGATTTGGTACGGACAAGAAAAGTACAGGAAACAAATTATGATCTATTTTCCGGGTGAGATCAATAACTTAAGCACATATGGAAGAGTACCACCTCTCTTGCGATGTCGTGTAGGCCTATGCTGATACATTGAGGATGCTGTGGGTGTGATGGCTGTCGACAGCGGGGAAGAAGACTTTAGATGGCAAACGGCCGGGTTGAGGATATATCCTGTTGCCGTGGACGAGGCGGCCGTAGGAGCGGCAACGGCAAGGTGGACGACAGCGCCGATGAAGCGAGAGGAGGCGATGAAAGGATCCTGGTCCAGCACCATGGATGAGAGACGTCCATCTCTTGCAGTGGATGACGGGGTAGGGGTAGTGGCTCCGGTAAGGTGGAGGATGGGGTGGCGGACGGAGGAGGCTGGCCGTAGTGCGGAGGTTGTCGTGCCGTCGACGGTGTATGAATGGGGCAATGGAGGGGAGGGGGATCTCAAACTTTGGGACGCGCTTCTCTGAAAGGGGGAAAGTTACAAACTTATCCCCCATTTAAAATTTCGGACATCACGTCGGTTGGGGATAGGACGGTAATCTCGCATCTCCCAAATATTTGTCGGTAACTATTTCGGGCAAGGAGAGGGTGTTTTTCCGCCCACGGTTGGCGCCCATGGTGTATGAACGGGGCTGACAGGTAGGGCGGTTGTGTCACGTCTGATCGAAGTTACACATCTGCCCCTATTTAAAATATTAGCCTACATCGATTTCGGACGAGGAGAGTTTGTTTTGCCGCCCACCGTGTATGAATGGGGAAATGGAGGAAGAGACACATGTCTTTCGGACGAGCTTGAATCAAATGTGTTTTGCCGCCCACGTTTGTCGCCCACCATGTCTGAATGGGCTCAGAGGCCGCCGTGTCACGTCTGATTGAATTTACTAGTCTACCCTTATCTACAGTAGTGTAAATTAGGTCGATAAGGATGTCAAGTGTCAGGGGTAGACAGTAATTTCCATCTCGCAAACACTTGCTTCGGGTAGCCCACAAATTATAGTGGGTGTTTAGCCGCTTCATTCAAAACTTGGGAGAATTAGCATTCACGTTTGCCCTGGGACCTGGCAAACTAAATTCAAATCCAATTTGTATTCGAATATCCACAGATAATTATATGTTTTTTTATTTATTTCTTCAAAACCATAAACAAAGATTTATTCCACCTTTATATATGATTATGATTTAGAAATGTCATGATCTTCGAATTTAGTAGGTTGGATACACTCTGAGTCAAACAGTTATTTCATCCAATACAATATGCTCACACGAAAAACAGTTCACCTTATGTCAATCATACAAGTACTGAGGATTACCTCGCCTAAAAAATTCGGATCATTACAACACATGGACAACATAGGGGGTCTTGCAACATAATCCATTCAGAGACATGACACAACATGCAAGTACAATAATCTAATGAAAATTTCAACTGGTATCTAAAGAAGAACCGGGATTACCTTGGGCTTCAGATAGCAGAAACAGCAGGACCTCCTCCGTCTTCAAATGCAACATTCTTACTTCCTCCAATTCTTGGGTTGCTTGCATAATGTGTGCCGCTAATTCCGTAATTTCCAGCCTCAAGATAAAGATTACCTCATTCATGGCAGCCACACCATCTCTTTCTGCCTCTAGTAGAGCCTCAAGCACTATAATATCTGTGCTCAGACTGCTCTCCGGCGGCGTTGCCTCTGAACTGCTACCATCTGGTAACATGGATGGCGCACTGCTTCCACAAATAGATTCTAGGGTTGTACATTGTGTCCTAGTGTGAACGGCATCCTGAAAGGTTTCCTCTGGACATCAGTAAGAGATAGTTATCGTATGATCCAGGCAGTAAGCTTACATGGTAAACGACGGACGAATTATTGCCGAGCATGGCAAACTATATTTAAATGGTTCGGAGCAGCATCAGCCGAAAAGAAATTAAAATGGTAAGATGAAACTAGGGATGTAAGTGGCAAATAAACGACATCCGCCAGTCCCATCTAGTTAGTTTTTGCTACCTCCCTAGTTCATTTTCCTCAAAAAACAAAAACTCTTTTGAACTATCAGACCACTAGTGGACTTTAATCGGGGTTAAACGGGACCCAGTTGACATCCCTAGTTGAAAGGGAGTGTACAACCGCTATATTTAAGTTGCCAAGGCATCTAAGCAGTTGAAATAATCTGAGAAAGCACTTAACAGTGTGGCCTCATATAAACTACGAAGACAGTCTTGTGATGAAGTTGAGAGGAAAAGTTAAGGACTCAAATGAAACAGGCAAGAATTTCTTTACGTTAGTACAGCAGGCACTTCTGACATATTGGCCAACTCAGGTATAGCGTAACAACAAATAAGCATTCGAATCAAGCAATACAACAAAGCAGACAACTGAAATATTTGTAATTCGGTAGGATTACACATTGAGGCACAAGCCAAGAAAGCAGCCCACTCGCATTACATTTCACATGTACTAAAACACATTGGCTTACCATATGTTGCTGTGAAGCCTAGCTGCTATTGCAATGTTCTTTGAAGATATCGTCAGCATCCCGTGGTTGCAAATCTAGTTGTTGTAGTTTATTCTGCACCATCTATTTAGGTAAAATTAATTTTAATCGCATGCACTGGTCTGAGTTGATCATCAATGGTTCATCTAGACTAATGAAAGAAGGGTGTGTGCATACACGACAATATATCTGCTTCCCTCTATTTTTATGCTTGTTCGAGGTGCCAGCCCCAAAAGAACAAATATTTTGCTTGATGGGGTTGGCAGCTCCATAATTAATAGACGCATCAAATTAGTCATGCAACTTGGGAAGATCAAGAACACACAAACAAGTAATGAACAGAGGCTCGGAGCAGTGATGTAATAGCTAGCATCAGAAAATGTAGGGTAAAACGAACAAAAAGCAGCAGAACCACATGCTAGTTTGCTGATGTGTAATTAAGCATAGGGAACATTAAGCAGTCTGATGGAACCAACAGGTGGCATCAGAACAAAACTAAAGCATATTAACTATATGTGCACTGGTATGTAATCTAGCACATGTAACATGTTCACTGCCAGAAGTATGGCCCTACAGGTGCAAGCAGAATAACGCGTCTCATGAAAAACTGAATGATGCCCTGAAGAAATTCAAAGGTGCAGTGCTTATGCTAGGAAAGTGAACGTAGCCGCCGGCCATTGGATAATAGTACCTGATTCTCGGCGGCGTATGGGTATCGTTGTCATACTTGATAGCAAAGGATCGTCGATGGTGCTCGTGTTGCGGTTGAGTTTGGGTTGGCTGTCGCCGTCACTGAAGCGGCTCCGGTGCTACGGTTGCGGCGCCTGTCAACATACAAGAAAGCTCATCTGTGGTAAGTGAACAGTTGCACGATAAAGAGAAAAACCGAAGGAGTACAAATTGAAATAACCTAATGAGGCTACAGCGTCGGTAAAGTAGGGCCGGTGGAGTTGAATATGGCGTCCATGGAGCGGGTCCGGTGCAGTGGACGAAGGCTTCGGCGGGCGCGTTGTACAGTGCTTTCGGTGAGGCAGATCTGTTGCGGCGGACGAGGGCTTGTATGAAGGGCCAGCGAAGGGGCGAACGAGGGAGTCACTAAAGGTCCTACGCTGTGGTGGACGAGGGCGCCGGTTAAGCAGATCCAATGCGGTGGACCATGATGGCGGTCAAGGAGATCTGGAGCGGTGGACAAGCCAATCGCTGAAGCGGCTCCGGTGAAGTGGTGAGTTGGCAGTTGGGGGTTCCAAGGTGCGGAAGGTAGATCCGGCGGGGTGTGAGGTCCACCGCTGCGGCGGTGGACTAGATTCGGCGGCTTGCCGTGGTTGGGGTGGGGGAGGGGAAGGGGAGGGGATCTGGGGAAGAATGTTGGGGGCAAAGAGGGGAAAACAATGGAGTTACCAAAGCAGCCCTTTTCTGTTCATGTGGCAGGGGTAAAACAGGAATATCGCAGGGCTAAACTTTCGGGCGCGTGATATTTCGATGTGAGCGGGAAGTTTGAAAGCTTTTGGCGCCTAAAATTATAAGTATTATGCTCTCGTACGGCCGACTATGATATCATGGCCGACAATTTGTTTGTTTTGCACGCAAAAAAGTGTGCAAGTTTTGAAAATCAGTGTCTCCAACTCGAAACTTAGATTGTCCATTCAATTCAAATATGGATCATTGAGCTACTACAAGCAAATACCATCATAGGGTCCAATTGAAATGAAATTCCAAATGTGTTTATCCTAAATATGATGACAAAAGCAAAAAAGTGTATGTGTATGAATAAAGTGGATGATTATAAAGTTTGAACATGCCCGTATGTGTATATCTCTAGGTTTGATATATGAATTTGAAATCACGAAATCCCGGCTTAAAAAATGTACCTCCGTTTAAATGAATTACAAAAGCTAATGATGGAGTCGAATTCCAAAATTCCAATCTTAGGTTTGTAATTCTGGTACATCAAGGTATATCACGCATGTTCAAAAGTATCGTTATCTCAATATCTCAATTACGATAAAGTCCCTCAAATATAGACACCTCACTCTTTATCTAAAGTTAACCCCCCCACCACCACCACACACACACACATAGAGAAGTCATTCTCTCCCCCAAACACCAACACACGAGCACATTAACACCCCTCTCTCTTGTAAAGTCTGGACCCCAACATAGGTTTCTATCACTTTGTCTCTTGGGCATGCACACATCTCTTCCCTCACTCTCTTGGTCTCCCGCTATCTCTCTTACCCAAGAACACGCACTATGTAGAGTGTATATTTCCCATACCCACAAAACGTCGCCCCCAAACGTCTATCTCCCTAGTTATGTGGTTCTCGCGCACTCACCTCACACACCACCCCCACTGCAAAAAGGCACACTTTGTATCCTTGTGCACCACTCTCCTCTTTCTATCTCTCCCACATGCGGACCCACCCTAGCTCCTTCCCTGTATACATATATGCCGTGACTCTTTGCATAGCTCCCTAATGTATAATCATTCTCGATTTCGCACATTGTTCTCTACACCATCTATTCTAGATCTCTCATGAAGTCCCTATCACACACACGATGACTCGCTTCCCTTGCGTCTCCGTTCATAGGCCAATTTCGGACAACATCAACATTGTCTCCCTATCTATACGCCATTTATGGACACAAATGACCCCTCTCGCCCCCTCTCTTCCTCTCTCTCTCTCTCCGTCGCTAGCTCTCTCTTTCTCTCGCTCTCTGTAACACCCAAGACCGGAGCTTCAGATGCCTTACATATTTCCGGGTGTTGTCGGGTGATTCGTTTTGGTTCGTTGCATCATGTGCATTGCATCATGTCATCATGTCATACGTCTTTTTGCAACTCACTTAAATAAATTGCATGGATCTTCGGTCCATTTAAACCGAGGGAAGGGTGACTTCTCTTTATAACATATCCTCCCGATATTAGGGAGATATTATAAATATTCCATTCTTTTGGAATTAACCATAACACACGTGCAAAATATTCCCCATGTCTATTCCTCTTTGATTTTGACCTTCAAACCTTGCCAATAATTTTCTCATCTCTTTTATCGAGGCTCCTCTTAAATCTCAGCCCATTTTGAGTCTTTTTGAATGGGCTTCAAAATTCAAAACATATCGAATTATATTCAACATGTGCGAATCTATTTTCTCCAAAAAATCCCCTTGCCATTTTATTTAAATTCCTCACATTTTTTGTGAGTCTAGGAAAATAGCCCCCTTGCACAAATCCCTTCCCTAACCCTCCTTTTCTTTTCTTCTCTCTAATTCTTTTCTTTTAAAAGAAAGATGAGGGGGAAGGTAGTGCAATAGCCCACCTGGCCGGGCCATCTGCAGGCCTAGCCGAACCCCCCTCCTAATCCCTCTCCTAAGGCCCACTCAAAACCCTAGTGCTACCTAGCCCGATCCCTGTCGCGCACATCTCTCTCGAACCCCTCCTCCTCCTTCGTTCCTCCCTCCAGTGCCACCAGGAGCGGAGCACTCGTGCCCTACGATCCCCCCTCGTCCTTCGCGCCCTGTCGCTGCTCCCAGCACCGGAGACCCCTCCGATCGTGCCAACCCCGCCGCCAAGCGTCGCCGGCCTCTCCTTCCCCCATCTCCGGCATTCCCCGCTCAGTCCTGCGTCGGTGCTCTCCTGCATCTGCGCCCGAGGCCGTGGCCTCCTCGTCCCGATTCATGGGCGAATCGCCGGAGCCGCGTCAAGCCGTCGCAGCCTGCTGCCGCCCCACGCCTCTCCGCCTTCGCGACGTGGCAGGAGCCGCCGCCCGACCTCGTCTATCGCGCGCCCGTCCCCCATGGCGTGCCACCTCATCCCCGCCTCTCCACCACCTGCAGGTCACCAGCACGACACCATCGTCTCGTCGCCGACAAGCTTCGAGGCGAGCACCGCCTAGAGCTCTTCTGCCAGAAGACATCCTTCGTCTCATCTGCGTCACTGGAGCCCATCCCCAATTCCCTCATCGGGCTCCGTTTTTCCCTCCCACCGCTCCTCCGTTCTGTCTCCTGGTGGAGGAGATGACTAGCAGTCAAGCCGCATCAAGCGACGACCGCACATTGACCACGCCCTTCCTTCACCTACGCGAAGCCGCGAGCCAGCGCCAAGACCCGTTTCGCCTCTGCCAGCCCCATGTTGCTGCTTGCTTCAGTCAAGCTCCTCTGTCCCGATTCATTGACTATGCCTGCATGCACATGTGATGTTTGTTGTTGTTTGTACCGAAGACCGCGAGTACCACTACGTCCACAGCGCGCCGTGTATGACTACAACGTGAACAAGTACCATGACGACCTCCGAAGAACTCGGATTCACCAAGTCCCACTACCGTCGCCTCCGGAAGCCTCGGATCCGTCAAGTCCCTCGACGACGAGTGCATGACTATGCGGATTGTACCAAGTACCCCTTCGAGTTGACGAGATCAGCAAGTGCGAAACACAAGTACCACGCCGACCATCGACATGTACCCCTACACCGCACCGAAATGCCGAGTACCACGCCGTGACCCCGAACATCTACGGAAACTTGTGCGACTATGACTGTGAACAACTACCGTCGACGTGGATCTGACAAGTTTTCAAGTACAACTACTTCCTCTACGAACCGCGAGAACCTCTACTTTCACTACCGTCGCCAGAACAACTACTTCCCTCGACGTACCCGAAACGCTCCGATAACGCACGCTTCGAAGGTATAACCCCGAGACGACCGCCCGTGAACGAATGCATGTGTGATGTATGAGATGCTCGTGCTTGCTCCATGCTCGAATTGTCGGTGCACGTTGCCCCTCTTTTGCCTTGTCACCATCGTTGACTCATGGGACACCCGGTATCCGGGAGTGCCCCACCATCTTTTGTACGCATCCGCACACTTCTCCTTTGCATCGGTATCTCAATCGAGTTACCGGAACCGGAACGTTGCAGTGGCACCGTTTTCGTTAACGTTGCCGTGGCACCCCTTTTCTTTCCACCACGGTGACAAATGCTTCATAATGCTCTTGTCAACTTTTAATAAAAAATGCATAAAACTTGCATGTCATCCGCATCATGATAACAACTTCAAGTTTGGTTAAAATTGTTGTTTGTTTTAAATTGCTAATGCATATGGTGATTTACCGGATTTGTTGTTTGTTATATCCGGCCCCATTTAAAATGTTTAGTTTACTTATGCTCCACCTCTTGCCATGTTTAAACAACATTTAATATTGTTGAGTACCTAACCGGGAGTGAACCAAATAATTGTTGTGGTGTTTTGTCAATATGCATCCCGATGCATATTGAGCTCCACTTAACTTGTAGGTTTGTTTGTGCTCTTTGCCATGCCATGCATATTTAAACCGGACATGCATCATACTTGTTTGCGCATCATGCCATGTTATGTGATGGTTGTTTACTTTGTTGTGTGCTTCTTTCCGGTGTTGCTTCTTCGGGTGGGTTCCGATAACGTTGCGTTTGTGAGGACCCGTTCAACTATGTCCATTTGTCTTCTTCATGGACTCGTTCTTCTTCCTTGTGGGATCTCAGGCAAGATGACCATACCCTTGAAATCACTTCTATCTTTGCTTGCTAGTTGCTCGCTCTTTTGCTATGCCTATGCCGCGATACCTACCACTTGCTTATCATGCCTCCCATATTGTTTGAACCAAGCCTCTAACCTACCTTGTCCTAGCAAACTGTTGTTTGGCTATGTTACCGCTTTGCTCAGCCCCTCTTATAGTGTTGTTAGTTGCAGGTGAAGATGAAGTTTGTTCCTTGTTGGAACATGGAGATGTTGTTCCTTGTTGGAACATGGAGATGTTGTTCCTTGTTGGAACATGTTTACTTGTTGGGATATCACAATATCTCTTATTTAATTAATGCATCTATATACTTGGTAAAGGGTGGAAGGCTCGGCCTTTTGCCTGGTGTTTTGTTCCACTCTTGCCGCCCTAGTTTCCGTCATATCGGTGTTATGTTCTCGGATTTTGTGTTCCTTACGCGGTTGGGTAATAATGGGAACCCCTTGACAAATCGCCTTGAATAAAACTCTTCCAGCAATGCCCAACCTTGGTTTTACCATTCGCCACCTAGCCTCTTTTTCCCTTGGGTTCCGCGGACTCAAGGGTCATCTTTATTTAAACCCCCCCTGCGCCAGTGCTCCTCTGAGTGTTGGTCCAAACTAGAGCCCTGTGCAGTGCCACCTCAGGGAAACTCGAGGTTTGGTTTTAGTTGTACGGATTGCTCATCTGAGTGTGCCCTGAGAACGAGATATGTGCAGCTCCTATCAGGATTTGTCGGCACATTCGGGCGGTGTTGCTGGATTTGTTTTACCTTGTCGAAGTTTTCTTGTAGAACCGGGATGCCGAGTCTGATCGGAATGTCTCGGGAGAAGGTTTATCCTTCGTTGACCGTGAGAGCTTGTGATGGGCTAAGTTGGGACACCCCTGCAGGGATTGAACTTCCGAAAGTCGTGCCCGTGGTTATGGGCAGATGGGAATTTGTTAACGTCCGGTTGTAGAAAACCTGAAGTTGACCTTAATTAAAATGCATCAACCGCGTGTGTAACCATGATGGTCTCTTTCCGGCGGAGTCCGGGAAGTGAACACGGTGTTGGAGTTATGCTTGACGTAGGTTGTTCTAGGATCACTTCTTGATCATAGTTTCTCGATCGTTGCTTTGCCTTCTCTTCTCGCTCTCATTTGCGTATGTTAGCCACCATATATGCTAGTCGCTTGCTGCAGCTCCACCTCATACCTTTACCTTACCCATAAGCTTAAATAGTCTTGATCGCGAGGATGTGAGATTGCTGAGTCCCCGTGACTCACAGATACTTCCAAAACCAGCTTGCAGGTGCCGATGAGTCCGCGCAGGTGACGTAACCAAGCTCAGGAGGAGCTTGATGAAGATCTTGTCCTTTATGTTGTTCTGTTTTTCTAGTTGATCAGTAGTGGAGCCCAGTTGGGGTCGATCGGGGATCTGTGTAGCATTTGGGGTAGTCTTCTTTTATTTTGGTTCCGTGGTCGGACCTTGATTGTATCTGGATGATGTAATGCTTTATTCATGTAATTGCGTGACGTGGCGATTGTAAGGCAACTATGTATCTCTTTCCCTTATGTATTACATGGGTTGTGTGAAGATTACCTCACTTGCGACATTTCTTTCAATGCGGTTATGCCTCTAAGTCGTGCTTCGACGCGTGGGAGATATAGCCGCATCGAGGGCGTTACACTCTCACACCCCTCTCCCACACACACACTCAATGTCTCTTCCAACTAGTCTGCTCCCCCCGCCCGCACCCGTGCTATCTCGCTACTACACATGTCACACCATTCCCCCTTCCCTTATACTAGGTTTACATCATAAGTGGTCTCTCTACTCCACATACACTCTCCCTCTCACACACAAACACATGCACAAACACACACAGACACGCACAAACACCCATTTATCTGGATCCTCATCTCTCCTCATGTCCGCATGTGTATCTCACACACTCACTCTCTAATTATGTATATGTGTCTCCATGTTACACAACACAAATACCCATGTACATGTCTCTCTTTATCCTCCACACACATAGACAAAGAATCTGTTATCATTGCCTCAGTCTCGAACATATCACACATGCACATTGTCTCTATCTCGCGCGCGCAAACACGCTCAACAAGGGTTTCCCTGTGAATAACTTACCGTCTATTCATCAAAAGTCGTGGCAGTACGGCGAACACAAGACGTGAAAAAGAATAAATCTACATGTGCTTAGACCACCTAGTATGACTACTGGGACTAGAGTAAGCCAAAAAGCACGCCGCCATCACCCCCTCCTTGTCGGCGACGGGAAAATCTTTGTTTTACACAGTCGAGAAGTCATTGTGCTAAGGCCCCACACACCGAGGCATTGAATAGAATGTAGATGCTAGTTTACGGAAGCAAGTATCCATAATACGTTTGTATCTCCATACTTATATTTCTTCTCTTATATAAAACCGAGTTGGTGATGATGGTACGTGTGCCATCTTGCAATATAGATCATCCGATCTATATCTGATAGATGGAAATTAAACTAAAAGATACCCACACCCCTCTCCACATTTGCAGACAAGGCCTTCCCTTGTTCATCCTTATCTCCAACAAACCTCATTGTTGAGAAATTAAGAAAGGAAGCCTCTGGAACAAACTGGCCTGGTGGCCGCTGCCAGCGTCGTCAATCCCCATGCCTCCGCTCAGTCCGACCACCAACCACCACCACACCCCACTCCTCTTCACCTTATCTCATATTTCTTGACATATCATTAGTTTTTACACATGGTATTACTCCCGCAAGGGTCAATCACAACAAGTGTTTTATAAAAAAATGCATCTTGATGTTCCGTGCAATGCACGGATCTTGCTAGTACTCCTACACAAGACTAAGTTGGTGATGCTGGTGTGTCTGCCATCCGTCGTTTCTGACCATTAGATCTACATCTAACAATTGTGAGGTAAGTTGTTGCCTTTTCTCACCAACATCCCACTTGTCTACCAATTTGCAGAAAAACCCATAATTAGTATCTTAAAACCAACCACATCCCTCCCTGACCTCACCAAAACATCCCAAGGAATATATTCTAATTGAAACATAATATATCTCTAGTGACATATGTATATCAAAATTAGAGTGTTTTGTACCAAGTTTGTGAATAAGTATAATTCTAATTATGATTCGTTGCAACGGACATGAACATTGCTAGTATTTCCAACCATGCATTTTTTCCTAGTATTCTATAGTTTCGAGTTTTCCATCAAGATATTAGTCACTCATGGTTGATATTTACTTTCAATCATGTACACATATGCACTATGTAACTAGCCTTGCTTATTGGCTTCCAAAGCTTAACTTTCACTCCTACTTACGATATGTAGAGTATTTAACAAAAAACTACCACTTTCAACCAGCCCTAGGAAGAATCTATTATACAAAAAATAGCAAAAACATACCCAAAATTTCTTAACCACGCCAAAAACTACCTAGTACTCCTACCGATTAGGTTCGTTTAAACCCATTTATGACAGGGTTGGCCCACACGTCCGTGCTGACGAGGCAACTTAAACCAACACATTTTGTTTGATCATTGACACGAGGGACCCACATCTGACCTTCTATCCTGTTATTCCCCCTCGAATCATTATTTTTCCTGAACATTACTTCAAACAGTACTGATGCGTGTTCGTCGGTGGTGCCGGTGATGAGCAAGTTGGCCGCCGCTCCGCCGGACGGGCCGGACGCCGCGCTGGCCTCCACACGGGTTGGCAGGCTGGCCCGAGCGTGACTCACGAGTGAGCAAGCCGCCGCGCTGGCCTTTGCTCGAGCCAGATGGCTGACCTTAGCGCGGCGCGCGCGAGCAAGCTGCCGCGCTGCCATGCCAATCTAGCTAGCAAACCTTGCAGACAAGCAGTTGGACGGAGCTATCTTGGCTAGCTAGCGGCCGCGAGCGCCGGACGGAGCTGGCATCCGGGCTGCTGCAACATGGGCTCCGCACCGCCGGCGGTTTTGACCTCGCCTTCTGCCGGCGGCGATAGCTGCGTCCCATGGCAGAGGATGACTAGGTGGACGGGCCGGAGGTAGGAGGTCACTCGAGGATTTTTGTTGGTAAGAGCAAGTACAATGGTTGATAAGGTAGTCTTATCTTAAGTCTGCCATGTATGCAAGTGGTAGTAGTTTCTTGGCATTTTAGTGGTTTCTTGCATTATTAGAGAAAGTACAATAGAGCCGAGTCAGCGAGCTATAAGAAATAAACTAGTATGTTTCTGCTTAGTTGGAGGAAAGAGAAGAGGAGAGAGAAGGTAAGTGGGCTCTTCGTGAAGAGCCAGCTCTAGCACGTGCTCCTAGGCACTTTGTGAGAATGAGAAGTGGGCCACATAATAAAAAAAAGTAGTACACTCTTTTGATCTATTAGTGTACATGTTGGCTATAAGATGGGCTGTAGATAACATGGCACTGGCTTATAGCCAGCAGCTGGCTATACTATTAACCATGCTCTTAGGGGTTTCTTGTAAGGAACAATGTACGTACTACTAGCGACAAAAGGCGATTCTAGGTTGCGTTGTACTCCAACGAGTACTACTAGTGGTCGCGGGAGTGTATACCTTGTTTTGTGGGTTCGATCCCGGCCGAATGCACGACAGCCTTTAAAAAAATAGTACTACTACACTTCGCTGCGAGCAAATATTTTACACAGGTAGTTTGAGTTTTGAAGTCAAACGGACATGCGGCCCCACAATCTGGGTGCACTGGACAGCCTAGCCACGTGAACAGGTTATCCTTCCCAGCATCCCGTGGCTCGCGTGCTTGCCCTAGCCACACCTTGCTTGCAGCTTCCTCATCAGCTAGTAGCATATTTAAACTAGCGCCTCCCAATTAAGCCCGAGGAGCCGGAAAAGCCTGGCGGGGCATTGGGAACTGTACAATATGGCTCTATACGTAAAGTGCTCTACTACTATGTAGCTTGTGGCATTGCACGCATGGACTTCACTCCATTATCGGCTCTACTATAAAAGAAATTCCTCTTGACGTGTCTTTTTAAACAGAGGCAAAAGCTTTGCTTCATCTCATTCATAAAGAAGGAACTACTAACAAAGTTTGACGAGATCCATTACACCTTCATAAATGGAAGCGAAAAGCCTAGTCTCACTGTATCAAATAACTCAAATGTTTTGCCCCCGCAGTAACCGTTGCTGATAAACAGGCTGCTAGTGTGTGCGTGAGAGGAGCGGCTGAGTAGGCCAGCTACGTGAGAGGAGCGGCTGAATAGAGCACCGAAAGTACCCACTAGGCCACTACGTAGGTGTACTTCCCCTGCATTGATAGTACAGTGATGGTTCTAGAGAACAGTAGTACCCTCCACTTCCAACTGTAGCTCCTTGGCCCTGAGATTCAAGAGTTCAAAACTGGTGCACTATACTAGACTAGACTAGAAGTACAGTACACCGCACTACTAGTTGAGAAAAGTAGTACTAGTACTGCTACAGTACGAGTACGTACTCCTCCGTCGCATAATGTAAGACGTTTTTTGACACTAGTTGGCGTGTACAAAAAATGGCAAAAACATACCCAAAATTTCTTAATCCACGCCAAAAACTACTACCTAGTGCCAAAAATTTCTTACTAGTGCTATTATTTATAGTATATTGCAATCCCATAACGTTCCATAATGCTAGTACTAGTATTAAATAATAGCCTCACCCCTTCACTGAGGAACGATCTACAGTTGGAAGGGACGAGGCCCTGCGGTTACTACGCTCTTATCTCCTCCTCGCCAGTTCCCCACCCCCCGAAGAGAAGGCAGTTCGTCGATGCTCCCATGGATTCGCCAGGCGGTTGTCCTCCTCGTCGGGGCTGGGAGACCTTGGACGACGATCCTCTAGGAGAAATCGCACGCCGCTCCGACGTCCTCACCGCCACAAGACTCGGTGCTTCCTGCACCAACTTTTTCAAGACGCTGCTTAAACAGGCTTGGGAAAAGGCCATGCTTGTTGGTCTTCCATGCGTCCTCGAGGAGAAGGTTCTTCTATGGGACAATCCTTCGAGCAGTCACCGCTCCCTGGCCATGGTTGCACGTTGACTCCGCTAGAGTTGCCGACGTTGAGAGGTAGTCGGATTTTGTCCGATGAGCAGGTCAGTAATGGAGTTGATCATGTAGTACTTAGTTATTCCATTTCCATCCCGTAATTTCTCCGCTGCCCACCGTCTTATATATAGGTCTAGGTCGGTTCCAATGAAAATTGGCTTGCATACCTCCAGCCGGATACCACCATCATTTTGCACAACATCCACAGCAGTGCGGCCATTCCGGTAGACCCCTTCTCCACCATTGGGATCGGCCTTCCGGACTGGCTGGGCTTGAATACGTATGATGATGCCTACATGAGAATGAAGAAGATAGCAATTATGGACCCACCGACAAAGCGACGCGGCTATGACAATTACTATCTCATCGCGGTGTTCGACATAAGGATTGCCATCAATGCAAGAGGCAGTAACGGCAGAGGTTGGCGCATGTTGGCGGCGGCAGATTTGTACCCCTACACGTTCAAAGACGCCGTGCGCCATCTAGGCCCTATCTTCGCGGTGACAAGCCAGGGGACTTGTTTCATCTGGTTTCCATCCTACGGTACGGGAGATTACAAATGGAATGCACAAACCATCATTTGCATCCCTAACGGTACTCCATTATTTTGCAGGGACCAGTCATCCCCCGATCAAAATAAGATCGCCGATCCTGGATGTGCATTTGCATCCGCGATTCGGTCTAACCTAGAACCTTGTAGCTGACTTTGGCATATTGGGATCAACTATCTTAGCAGTCGTTACCCATGGTACCACTGATGTGCAACATGGTCACACAATCTACCACGATCGGACCGTCACCATCTACCTAGGTATTCCATTTTTTAACCCTCTCGCCTTCTCTTTCATTGTTGTACTAGTAGTATACTTTGTAGTACTAGTAGGAGTACTTTTTACCTTGGAGGACGCCTATAGCTAGCTAGGCCCTTGAAGACTTGAACCCACTAGTTGCCACCATTTTTGTTTTTCCATGTCTTACTATCTCATCCATGTAGCCAAGAGTGGATATATATAATAAGCCGGTTATTTTACTTCCTCTATACCGGAGTAGTACTATTTGCTGCACAGTATTACTGACTGCCATATTTGAGCACAACATTATTATGCATGGACCTTGACTATGTACGTCACCATGTGTCCAGATCTGGGATGCCGCGTGTACCAGATGAACGGCGCCAAGTTCGACCCCCGTGATGCTATGTGGGTGCCGAGGAACACTCTTGGAGAGTACTCACTTTTCATCGGGGACAGCTACCCCATTGTGAAGCGGATGCCACCTTCCGTGCACGACACGGAAGGCCTGCCGTTCATGAAGCATGGTTGTGTCTTCAGTGTGCACCGCCGGATGAACGACATGCTAGGACACACTATCCCTGATTTATGCCGCTTCAGCTTGGATGAGTCTCCATCGTGTGGAACCGGACTAGAAAGCTGCAACAATGATTCCCGTTGCCCACCACTATGGATCGTGCCATCCATGAAGAACACCTGGGACTGGAACCTGGAGGAGGACATGTAGCCCATCTATAACGTGTAAGTGGAGTACGGTAATTGTGAACGGTAGCGCTGTGAATATATGTAGACTAGTCGTGCACAAATTTATCACATGAATTGGAGATGAACTTGTGTGGCATACTGGCATTTGTCCTTTAGAATTTATTACTAGTAAAAGTGTTATGTGTACATGCAACTTGTGTGGTTGTTGCACGGGCTCCAACACGCTCTTTGAGAAAAAAAGGTGGCACAGCTTTGGATATACGTGACATGGCGGCATCATACAGTAGCATCGTTCGCTATAGTTGTAGTACACTCCTACTAGGACGACAACTCCTATAAAACCTTGCGCTTGGCTCTTTGCCTCTTCGGGAGGTTCAACAGTTCGTACTCATGTGAACCTTGCACTTGGCTCTTCGCCTCTTCGGAAGGTCCGACAATGATGATACTACAGTACAATATGCTTCTGGCAATGTGACACCGATTGAACTGCTGCATGTCCACCGCGAGGGCGAGGGCGATGGCGAGGGAGAGGGAGAGGGAGAGGGTGTTGTAGTCAAAACCCTCTCCTTGTCCTATGAACCACCGCGCGTGTGGGCGAGGGAGAGGCGTAGTAAGCAAGATTCTCCTTGTTCGGCGAGTTGACGGGACACATCAAAGCAGTACTAGTACTAGTAGTAGTCCATACAGCATCCTTTCCGATTAATATGGCTTAATTTGAAACGAGAAAAATACACTAGCGGTCAACGTATGTAACAATACGCTCTTTACAGTCACTATATATAGTTTTGCGGCGATTATACGATCACTAGCTCATCGTAGAGCATCGTATTGCACCCTACTGACCGGCCACATAGTCAACGTGGCACTTTGTTGACTGGTTAAATTATCACCTGGTTTCTGGGTCCCACCTGTCAGTTGGCAGAGCAAAGAAATCAGTTAAAAAAACTTTACGCAGGCGCGACATGAGTCCAACCCTTGCGCGAGAACCGCCCTGGCTGTGTATGTGAGTGCATGCACGTGTCCTCCCTCGGTCTTCCAACAAAGAGTGTACATCGGCTATAAAACAAAGAGTGTAGTGCATGATGTACATCTACACTTCCAATGCATTTAGCCTTTAATCTAAATCGATATTGATTGACTAATGCACCAACTTGTGCTGTAGGTATAGGCTACATGTCTATCCTTAATTACAGCATGCAACGGCCTTCATTTAATCTTCTTATCTCAATGGTCGCATGCACACATAAGTCTGCTACTTTTGGGCGTTAATTATGCCCTGGTCAATGTGTAAATCTCTAAATGTACAGTCTTTCACGGACGTAGGGAGTTGGTTGAGCACTTGAGCGTGAGCGTGTGTGTTGCGTCATGTGTTGTGTGCCGCATGGGTGCGTGAGTGTTGTGTGCGTCCATGTGTACATGTGAGTGTTGCATGTTGCATGCATGCATGCATGCATGGGGCTTACTCCCTCCCATTGACATGTTCATATTTCAAGCTTCCTCTGTTCCCTCCATATGGTGATACTCCCTCTGTTCCCAAATAGTATGGAGTAAAAGCCTCCCTCTGTTCCCAAATATGGAGTATTTGTCTTTCTACAGATTTCAACAAGTGACTAGGTACGGAGCAAAATGAGTGAAGTGAGCGTAGAGGCATAGGGATACTGTAGAAAGGAAGTCCTCACGATCCATTATTCCCCATCTCGGTCAGAGAGAATTATTCAACTAGTCTTCGCAGTGAAGTGACAATACACGCTGCAGCAGATGGGACACGTAATTAATAAGCTGAACCAGCATGTTGGTGTTACTAAATCAGCCTTACCTAGTACTGCCATCATGTTTGCCAGTAGAGCACGCTTCCGCAAATACGCCTACGCACCTCTGTCCTCCATTAACTGACATATGGGCCCTGTTGTGGTAGACCCACATGTCATCGGTGTAACTATTTACACTCCGAAGGACGGTATATCCTGGTAGTAGTACTAGTAGAATTGTGATTGAATGCACTTTCTTCCCCGTCTTCCACTCTTCTTCATCAATCTTGTTGAGGCAACATTTCTGTCTAATGCTATAGTGCACGATGGCATCGTTTACGCGGTCGACGCACAGATTGGCTGCCTATACTGGTGGAATCTATCGTCGTGTAATTGTTCTATCTCATCTCATCTTTACCTTATTAATACGACTGCCTGTTCATTTGTTTCAAATTTAGAATGCATAGCATGTCTATAACCACATCATTATTATATGTTCCTCTCATTTCCTAGATTTTTATGACCACACATGTTATTGTTAGAGTTGATATGAGAACAATTGGCATCTAATGATTGTTAGAATACATATTATGAGCATAACATCATGATTGCTATATGTTGCTTTCATTTACAAGATTTTTTATAACAACGCATGTTATTGCTTAGAGTTGATATTGGAACAGTAGTAGTAAGTGCTATGGTAGAATATGAGTAGGCGCTGTCATAGCTGTTTTCCTCTCATTGTTACATGATGTTTGAACCATGACATATTGCTAGAATATGAAAGCCATTGGCTTATTTTTTTAACTTGGGGTATGATTATGACCACAGCATTGCAATTCTCTGTCTATGATATGTGTCACTGTTATAATAATCTTAATTCCACACATACTCTGAACATGATTGTTTATTTTTGTCGTTTTGGTGTCCAATTTGAATTGTTGCAGCAGACGCAAATGCGCTGGCCTTCATGATTCCAGGACCTGGAATCATACCAGCCGATGGGTGGTGGTTTATCGCTCATTCAGCTCACGGCGGTCATTTGATACTCATTCGCACGTACCAAATTGACCAAACCATTACATCAAACCACATGCAGTACAATGCGTGGGGCGTTCGTGACATTGATGGCTATGGCTGCTTCGTGTTTGAGAAAGATCCCAGCTCCGTTGGGCTAGGCATATTCAACTGGAGGCGGGTTTACAACCTTGGCAACCACTCCTTATTCCTTGGGCTCAATTATCCGATCACCCAACCAATCATCGATCATATCACCAGTGATGATTACTGTGCTATGCAACTTCCATTCGCGAGGGGGGCTGTGTTTACACATCATACCATGGGTTTCATGAATCACCATATCCAAAGATTCGTCGACACAGCTTGTTGCCAGATAATCTTTAGTGTGTGAAAGGCATCAAGCTTCCATGCGATGGATGGCTTTTGCAAACCTGACATGTGGCGATGTGGTTCATGCCAACAGCAAATATGCACAACTTGATTCGTGCTGATATCTAGACTGAGCCATGTATTCTGCTGCTGTAGCACGACCCTCTTTTGTTGGATATTATGTACTGTTGTTAGTTTGAAGCACTCCTCTGGTTTGAAGGATATATACCTTCCTGGGATCAAGTGCATCCTAACTCACCTGCGTAGGATATATATAGAGTAACACTATTCTGATCCTGGGATCAGAATAGTTATTCTGATCACAGCGCCCTGTGTAGGGGCCGCGAGGTGTTCCCGAGATCCAAATAATAGGAACCCAACTTTCCCACTATGCACCTCCCGAACGGCCCGTTACAAAATTCCCGACCTTCTCTCCCTGCCTTCCTCCTACCGCCGCGGACAGCCTCCCACCCACCACCGCCATGCCTAGCCTCCACCCGCCACTGTGCTCTGCCTCCCCCCGCCGCCACCACGCCCCTGACTCCCCTGTAACCTTCCGCATCCGGCAGGAGCTCCGGCCGCCGCGCCGCCCCCGCCCCGAGAACCGGCAGCCGTGCCGTCCCCCGCCCAGGGATCCGGGCGCCGCACCGCCACCGCCCAGGGATCCGGCTGCCGCTCCACCGCTGCCTGCGGATCCGACCGCCGTGGCCCTGCCAGCAACCGCCCCACTGCGCCTCCGCCCCGCCGCCCACCCCATGGCGTGCCGCCTCCCGGCCTTCCAGCGGGCTGCCACCCTCAACTTCCTCCTTCGGCCAGGCGCGCAGCCACGACGCGGCCCCATCCAGCACCCGCCGCCGCCTCCACCTCCCTCCTCCAGCAGCACACCCCGTCGTGCGACCCGCCAGATGTCCCCGACGCCGCTGCTCCGCCTCCATGGATCCGCCTTCTTCTGATGGTTTATGTCACAATGATGATTTTCCCCATTTCCCCTTTGTTCGATATTTTGTTTTGGTGCAGAGGAAAAAACAATTGGGAAAAATATTACAGAGATGATTTTCTTAGGTCGTCCACATTATACTCATCAGGCAGGTCAAGCAAAAAACTTGTGGCAGGTCGAACAAGAAAATTTTTACTGCTATCACCACAAAAAACACAAGACACATAGACAGCTGCTGGAGGCTTCGCTACTGCAGGCAAAAACGAAGTGTGGCATATTCATGTATTTGCTGCTGGAGTAGTAGTTCAATATGTATTAAATCATGTGTTACTAAAATGAAACGGAAAAGGTGAAATGTGTGTGTTAACATAATGGAACAGAGAAACTATACGGTATGATAATGTTATAAAAAAGAAGAGATTTTTATGATGTAAAAATATTTGACTATGTTTTATGAAGCAACTTTGGTCTTATGAAAAAGCATATCTTTGTAAAAAATTTGACAAGAGTTTCATAAAAACAAATAAAACAGACCATGTTTGAATTTCCCTAAAGAAATTTGGATAGATGTAGTGTGAACAAAGCAAAATAAAAACTTAAAAGTTCAAACTAAAAGAAACAAAGTAATTCAATGTTTGTAAAAAAGGATTTATATCTCTTTTTTTAAACAAGAAGTTCAAAAAATTAAAACACATAGTAGTTCAAAAAATTATTTAAAGAAAGCATTTTCCATGTTTCCAAAAGAAATTAGAGGTTCAAATTTCAAAAACATAGAGGTTCAATGTTTATTACATAACCAAGAAAAGTCAAATTAAAAATACAAAGAAGTTCCACTTTTTAATAATAAAGGGGTTATATAAAAACCTAGAGGTTCGAATTTAAATAACCAGGAAGTTCAATTTTCAGTACAAAACCAAGATGATCAACTTAAAAAAACAAAATCTAAAATAAGAAGTTCAAATTAAAAAGACGAAGAAGTTCAATGCTTGTTACCAACCCAAAGAAGGTCATTAAAAAAGCAAATAATTTTATAAAAAATATTCTCTCTGTTAAAATAAACATAGAAGTTCAACTTTAAAAACGGAGGGGCTCGATGTCTATCAGAAAGTAGGATTTTTTTCCATTACTAAAAAAAATAAAACGAGGAAGTCCAAATTAAAAATATGGAGAAGTTCGATGATTATAGAAAACTGAGATTTTCCTCGTTATTAAAAATGGAAACAAGAAGTTCAAAAATTAAATAACAAGAAGTTCAAAATTTTAAAATAGAGAGCTTCAAAATTTCATAAAAAAGATTAAGAAATAAAACCAGGAAGTCCATATTAAAAAGATGGAGAAATTCGATGATATAGAAAACTCGAATTTTCCTCGTTGTTAAAGTATGGAAATAAGAGGTTCAAAATTAAATAACAAGTTCAACTTTTAATAAATAGAGCGCTTCAAAATTTCATAAAAAAGGATTAAGAAAATCAGATTAAAAATTCATAAAAAACTCAGATATTTTCACGTAACCGAGAGAAGTTCAGATTGATAACTGCCAGAAGTTCACGTACTACACGGTGTGCATTTTGTATTAAAAAGAATAAAAAAGCGAAGACTAATAGTTTGTTGATATAAGTTCAAGTCCTCCGTCAGAGAAAGTTAAAAAAATATTGTGAGAGAGGTTTATACAAAAGAAATACCATTTGTGTAACACTTGACGAATGGATGAGAAAATTACAAATGAAAAATACGTCACAGAAGTTCAACGTGAAAACAGCAGGAAGTTCACCTACTACACTGAATGAATATTAGATGAAAAACTTTTAAAATCGTGGCGAGTATGAAAAAATGATCAACATGGGAAAGTTGCGTGTTTACAGCAGCTTTCAATCGGTATATCACTTGCTCAATTTCATTGAGTGGATGGAGAGCTACGAGCAGTGGATGAAGACCTATGAGCAAAAAAAGTACATGAAAAACAGAGTGAAGTTCAAGTTGACATGCCGAGAAGTTCAGGTACTTCACGTGGTGCATTTTCGAATGATCTGTTTCGCAATAAAGGCAGAACGAATGCCCTCGCCATTTTCCAAATTACTTGAAAACGGCTAGGAATCACAGAAAACCATCAACATGAAAAAGTTTCGCATTTTCCTTAGCTTTTGAAGGTATATTATTTGCCGCATTCCGATCAAATTTATAGAAATTACGGCAAAAATATGTTTTTAGCCATTTTCAAAACTGACATAAAACCGTTATGAATTAGGAGAAACAATATGTACAAAAAAGTTTCGCATTTCTTCAAGCTTTCCAACGCCATATCATTTGCTGCATTTGGACGTACGGTTAAAAAATTAGCTCAAAAATACGAACTCGGTGGAACTTGTATCGTTTTCTAAATTAATTTTAAACCATTGAAAATTAGAAAAAACTTTTAACATGAAAAATTAGCGCAATTCCATAAGCTTTCCAACGCCATATCATTTGCCTCAATTGGATCAGCCATTTAGAAATGACATTGAAAATACGAAGTCGGCTGTTCGGTTTGCGAAATTTTACGATTTTCCAAATTACTCTTTAACCACAGGGAATTAGAGAAAACCTTCAACATGTGGAATGAGCGGTTTTTCAGCAGCTTTCCAACACCATATTATTTGCCTCATTCCGATAAATAGTTTAGAAATGCGATCGAAAATACGATTCACGTTTTTTGTGTGAAGAAAAAATGATTTTCAAAACTGCTCTTAAACCGCTTACATTTTGCCAAAAAATTAACTTAGGTGATGATACTAGTGTCCATAGCTTTCCAACGGTATATAGCAAGCCCCATTTGGGCAATGTTGGTGGAAGTTCAACCTAGCACATGGGGAAGTTCAGGTCGAACAACTCAGACAGTAAAATTGCAAAAAAACGTGAGTTCATCACGACCCGAGTGCAAAATCCGCCTATGAGCGAGATTCCTATTTAAAACGAGTATTTAGTTGCTAAAAACTGTGTCCACATTACACTTGCATCACAAACAACACGAATAATCAGAAAAAAAAATCGCGGTAGAAGCCACGGTTGCGAAGATAGCCAGAAGTTCGGGTTCGTACATAGGGAAATTCAGGCGCGTTACTCAGGCAGTTCAGGTTGTGATCAGAATATTATTCTGATCCCGTGATCAGAATAGTGTTTATGTATATATGTATATATATATATCAGTTAGGCTTCAAGTGCGTGCTTGTTAGTTAAACCTATGTATAAATTGTGACACTAAATACGACTAGTAAGTAGTACAGTAGCAGTACTAGTATACATCGGTCATATTATTCATCATGTCCACACATTGAATTGACATGACAACACGTTGTGGATGAGGTGACACAAGAATCCCGATGGCGTGTTCGGGTATTCTGGACTTCAGATTTGGAGTACCACTTATCTGTCGAAATCTTTCATCATTCACTTAAAACAGTCGATTGATCATACATTGAGTACCATATAACTGGAATTACCGATGCAACTCGAAGAAGTTGGCCGATGCTACCGGCTGGCGTCAAGTTTGATCCCATGGATCAGGAGCTGATCGAGCACCTTGAGGCCAAAGTGAGTGCTGACAGCGCGAGATTTCAGTCTCTCAACGATTTGTTCATACCAACCATCGACAGCGAGCACGACATATGCTACACCCAACCTGAGAAACTTTCAGGTAAGACACCGATTGGCCGTCTACTTGCACAAACATATTCCTTTGTTTATAGCTCTATTTTTCTTTTTAGACGCAGACCTGGTGAAGCAATTACAATTTGACAGTTAATAAAAAGTGAAACAAGTGACTGCAACATGCCAAAGATGTTATGAAAATGCCAACTAGGTACACTAAGTCCTGTATTCCACAATACTGCAGGTATCACACTGAGTGGCCTAAGGAAGCATTTCTTCTAGCGCAATTCCAGGGCGTTCAAAACGGGCACATGGACGCGTCGCAAGATACAGTCGGAGTGCGGCATGCACGCGATGTGGCACAAGACCGGCAATACCTTGCCGGTGATGGTCAACGGCCGGCAGACGGGCAGCAAAAAAGGTTCTGGTGCTGCACACCAACAAGAACTTCGACCAGCAGAGGACCAACTGGGTGATGCACCAGTACCACCTTGGGGACCTGGAGCAAGAGAAGGAGCGAGAGCTGGTCCTCTGCAAGATTTTCCACCAGACGAACACTAGGGCCAGGAGTAAAAAGATTATAAGTTAGTTTGGTATTGGTAGTTGTACTACCTTGTTTTCTGCAAGTTGGTATTGTTCTTAACGATCTTTTGGTATGAACTTGCATTTGCTTCCAACCATCATGCCGAGGGTCGACGTGGATATAAAGTTGAATCATTTGTTTCGAAACGAATTTTTGGGCACCTGATTTTTATTTTATGTGTAGCATAAGCACCTGCCATTCGAATTCCTAGTTCTCCATTTTTTCGAAACAAGTGCATGCACTTATTATCACGATAAAAAACAATATCCGTGCTGCATCCCAGTTATCAGTCTGTACTTGCAGAATTCTCTCGTTTATTGAGCACGTATATTGTTTTTTCAGGTCGAGCAAGTTTCAACTGGGCTGTAGACTGCCCAGGCTTGGTTTTTTTAACAGGCCCAGCCCATGACGACAACGGGGCACAAAGATCCAGCAGGTATCTACTGGCCTCTGGCCCGCCAACGTTAGTTATATTTTATCTTACAACATCCGCAGGCAGTTTTTTTACTGAATCAAACACACAGCCCAGTTCTATTTTCCTCTTGAAACGCATGTCCTACATCCGTTTTCTAATCTCTACCTGTAGTTTTACTAGTTCATATACACGTGTCATTATTTTGAAAACACATAAAATTCCCTTTTTATATTTACATCCTTATTTTTGTTGTTTTTCCCACCCAGCGCTGATTTTTTACCACTGGTTTTCCCTTAAACCAACTCAATTGTCCCACGTCTTATTTTCTTACAAAAACAAAATGATTTTTTTGGCAAATCAATAAGTTCTTAAAAAATGTTTATCATTTCGGGATTACAAAAGTTCAGACTCCACCGAAATATGCAAAATAAGGTTAAACTTTTTGACCGTGGTCCTGGGCAGAAAATAGGCTGTAATAAATTACTTAAGAATTACAAATGGGCTGCAAATTATAAAAAATAGCAAATGGGCTTTATGTTGTCTGCCACAGATTTGGAGGCTGACTTGTGGGCCTACTAAGTTCATGCGTACACAAGGTTTCTCAAAAAAGAAACTTAGTCAACAATCGACTCTACCAGCGTCAGACCGTTAGATGTCAATCTAACGGCAATCGTGCTTCTTCAGTCTCTGATCTTCCTGCCCCAGCCGCCCAAACCAGTGCCGCCGGGCAGGCCTCATGGCCCCATCATACCCGCATCCCTGGCTTGTCTATCCCTCTACTCACCCACACCTCCTATTATTTTCCGGCGACGGCAGCCGAACCAGTCAACCCTCGTACTCTCCACTGCGTGGGCAGCCACTGCCGTGTCTTCCCCGGCTCCGTGTCATTCCCTTCGTAGGCCTCGCCGTTGTCCACCACCCTGGTGCTCTCAGTGCGGCGTGGTCAACGATGTCCATCCAACGGCCGTAGTGCTTCTTCAACCTCTGGTCTTCTTGCCCCAGCCGCCCAAAGCAGCGCCGGTCGTGCCGCATGCTCCTGCCTCCCGTGGCCAGCTGTGCTGCCTTGGAGGCCTCACCGTCCCCATACTACTCCCATCGCTGGCCAGGCCATCCCTCCACTCACCCACTCACTACAAAAAAAAGACACATCCGTGACATTTTGGGCCGAACGGATTTTTTTTGCCATACATATGACACTTCTATGATGATAATTGTGACAAAACCCGGTATCATCATAGATGTGGTGGGCTCCTAATTCTATGACAAACAATCATGACAGAAAATGGGCTTTTCGTCTTGGGTGGGCCGGAGACGCAGCTGCATGACATTCTTTGGGCCGCCCATGACGGAAAAAACCATGGTAGAAGCGAGGGCAAGGAAATTTCAGGCAGTTCCCGGTTACGGTAGGAGGTTGGGGGCCGAGCGATGCGCGTTTCTTTCGTACACGTACACGCGTGTGTGCGAGGTGTTGGATCTAACTGAACCCGAGCGAGGCGTTGGGCTCTAACTGAACCCGAGCGATTGCACTGCAGGCTACGCATTACTGAACCCAAGCGATCGATCGATGGCTGTTAACTGAACCTGATCGAGCGATTCCTTCACTACTGCTGCTAACTGAAGCCGATCGATGCTGCCTCTGGATGAACAGTGAGCATTGCGGGGGGTGGTGGATGAATAGTTCCCGGTGAGGGTGGATGAACAGGACCCCGTGGTGTTGCCTCTGGATGAACAGGACCCCGATCAATCGAGCCGGTTGGGGCTGGATGAATAGGACCCCGTGGAGGGCTGGATGAACAGGACCACCCCGTGGAGGGCAGGATGAACAGTAGATGGTGGAGGGCAGGATGAACAGTAGCCCATGGAGGGGTGGTTGAACAGGAGCCCGTGGAGAGGGCTCGTTGAACAGTAGCCGGTGGAGTATGGCGTCGACGAGGCCCTGCTTCGCCGAGGCCCTGCGGTGCCAACAACGAGGCAGAGGACACCGCCGGCTCCGCCGAGGCCCCGCCCCACCAACAACGAGGCAGAGGACATCGCCGGCTCAGCCGAGGCCCCACCCTGCCGGCAACGCGGGGGAGGATTTCCGTCGCTCCGCTGAGGCGCCGCCCGCTGGCAACGAGATAGAGGACATCGCCGGCTCCACCGAGGCCCCACCCCGCTGCCAACGAGGTCGCGCCACACAGAAAACGAGGAAGAGTAGAACACGGTAGGTCGCCGCCACTCTGGTCCAAGTAAGGCCACCGCTGCAACCCTCCTATTGAAGCCAAGCTAGGCGGGTTGATCATTGACGGCCGGTTAGCTTCTTGGCGGCGACGTGGAGTCGGGGAGTTCTGCTGGAGAATAACGCTGCTTCTACTTAACTGGTGGTGCAGTTGGATGACTGACACGTGGGCCCAACAGGCCACATGTCAGTTACGCAACTGCACCTGCAGTTATGTCACTGAAGCTTCTGTTTGGCTCAGCGGGACACAGGTGGGTAGCTTCGGTTAATTAATTATACCTCCAGCGCACCCCTTTTTAGTTGAAGAATGTATGAAATGTAATGAAATCTGGCATGTTTATATGAAATCCGACAGTGTATGAATGAATTTATTTCGATTAGTTCGAATTCCTGTATCACTGGCATTGGATGAACATGCAAAACAATATGTACTAGCATTATTTCCAGGGTGATCACCTCGTTTGCAGCAGTTTCACATGTACTCCCTCCGGTCCTTTCTAGTCTGCATACAAGTTTTGTCTGTAGTCAAAGTATCTCTACATTGACCAATCTTATACAAAAAAGTATGCACTTTCACAATGTGTGAAGTAAAAAGGCACAGAAGGAGTACAAAGAGTTTGAGCAGGTTTTTAGCATTTATGTACTTTGCAATCAAACACACAAGCCTGGCAGTTCATAGAGAACATTCAAAACAATCGATGATTATGCATCTCAGCGACTCACATGTCAGAGGCAATATTTACTTCACAACTAAAGGATAAAGAAAAAATTGATCGACGCTGCTGACAGCAAGGGCGTCCCATTCGAAAATATCAAACACATGTCTTGCTAAAATGAATGAGCAAAATTTGACAAGGTTGTCCCATTCCAAAATATCAAATGCCTACGATTGTGGAATGGGCAGGGTTTGCCATCAGTTCGGACATTGACATGGCACCTCGTGCTAAATAAACCAGCTGTTCTTTTTGTGTAGTTCCACCAAAATCAACCAAATTCGCGTGTAGCTTGTATGATTTCGCCCTTATATGTTGCAACGCCTTGAACTTATCGGCACATCCTTTCTTGTGGTGGAAATGAATGATTTGATGTATTCATGAACATTTTGTGCAGTTCCCATTGAAATCAAGCTGAGCACCCTTGTTTGCACAAATACAAAAAAGTGATTAGTATAGAGAAAACTATACTATGAATTGACTGTTTCAACAGGCACATACATGGTCCATGTAGAGCACACTTTTAGAGAAATGGAACTCACTAGAAAGAATCCTAGAACAACATTGTACTCGCGCATCACAGCAAAAAAATGGAGATTTTGTCAGTCCTTCTAAGCTGAAGTTAGTTTGGTCTTATGGGGAGTAATGTAACCATCCTTCAACTGCTCCTTCTGATGATAAGATAGACAGGGCTTCTTCATCCTGGCATAATCGGAACTAGTCACTTCACGTACTCCATATTATGCTTCAGAGGAAGATGATCCTGTTGTGCAAAGACAAGAGGACTACTAAATGCTAGCATCACTGTTTGCTCGAAAAAAGGAAAGTTAATGTTTAAAACAGCACAGATGAAGCACTTCTCAAGGACAACACCACTTTTTCATGACAGTATCTAAATAGTAGCACAACACCAATAGAGATGACAAAGCTCAATCATATGGATGAAATCAGTGGGCGAGTACCAACCTTTGTCAGGAGGCTTATTGTGTAGAGCATACAGATGAAGCAATTCTCCGGAACCATCTGTTGCAATCTATGGTGGTGGCCATGCTTACTATATACTCCTCGATTAGTTTAATGTTTCCAACATCTTCTTGTGCAGTTCCACTAAAATATATGGTATCTTCAAAGAAGATCCCTGTTTGCACAAGTAGAGATAATTACATATTACATTAAGAGTGGCATCAAATCAGTGGCAAAACAATTGCTCGTTCCAGCCATAGCAATAAATTAAGATGCAAAAACTATATCATTACTTGTGTCATCACAGTTCCAGTGCTTCATTACAGCACCGGGAGTTTATTTTTGTTTTTCTTCCCCTTGTTCTTCCCCTTCATCACTTGGTTCAATAACAAACAAGCTTCGCCTTCAATGTAAGATTTGGCATGTCAATTAGGGAGCACAAGTATAGTACTAAACTTAATTTTCTGATGAAAGAGGCAAAATACAGGCCAGCAGTTGTGAAATATCCTTATCTTACCTCAATGGGATATTACGGTGCACATACAGATTGGAAGTCTTGTCTCCATTTGTGCATTTCACTAAAATCAAGCAACATTATCGTACAAGTAGCACAACATATGAATGCACACTGCATAATCATGTGAAAGAAGGCTAGTACTGACCTCTCATGATGCGGAATTCAAACAACTCACAAGAAGAAGATCTGAACCAAATTCGCCTTAATGGATAGGAAGTAAGATCTCCTCTTGTGCAGTTCCACTAAGATCAAGCAATCAAGCAACGTTGTCGGTGTGACATTTTGGTTGAACTGCACAAAACACTCTTAAAACAAAAGTGTTTTGTGCAGTGCAACAAAAGGTCACAATGGCAACGAGGTGAAGCAGATAACCCTGTTTACACAGAGGTGCAAAGGAAACAATTAGTGGTCAATAACGGTGGATGACACAGAAGCCAACAAAATGAAGCATCTGCCTTATCTAAATGGGAAAGAAAGCAAGACAGTAGCATTTCTCAAACGGTGGCATTGATTAATATTAACATAGAGATTATATTAACAATAAAATTCGTTAAACATGTAATTTGCTTTTAACTTTGGCATTGCATCAATTTTCCAGCGGCATTATTAGAGGGTGTTTGTTTACAGGGACATTTTGGTGTAGGGACTAAAAAAACTCCGTGTCAGTCCCATCTAAACCAAAGAGGAGGGACTTTTAGGGACTAAAAGTGGGCATTTGGGACTAAAGAAAGAAGACCCCGAGGGAGTCTTTTTGGGACTTTTTCCAACAGTTGCCCCTGCCACACATCGCACCTTGTCTCTATTAGTTCATTACTAGGGGTAACATGGTCTTTTAGAATGTCATTTAATAACCTCTAGTCCATGTTTAGTCCCTGGAACCCATCAGGTAGGGACTAGGGAGTTTTTAACCAAACAGGGCCTTAGATTAACAACAGCTAATGAGTTGCACGGGACAGTGGATGCACAAGCACCATGTGCATCTACCGATGTACTGTGGTCATGCATAGTCTGTTGCAACAAAGAACAAGAAACCAAGGAGCATATTTGTGTTGGTCCCAGTTTTGTTATCTTTAGACACCTTTCCCTATGTGAGCACAGCAAATCTAGTCCCGCTCAAACTCTACAGCCTTGTCCCTTCCTTTCCCTTTTTGAACTAGTACTTTCGCCCCTTTCTTTCCTCTTTGAACCACGTCCTAGATTTATGCGATACAACTTTCCCCACTACTTTCCCCCATTCCTTTCCTCTTTGAACCACGTCCTAGATTAATGCTATACAACTTTCCCCCTTCATTTCCTCTTTGAACCACGTCCTAGATTCATGCTATATACAACTTTTCCCACTACTTTCCCCCACTCCTTTCCTCTTTGAACCACGTCCTAGATTCATGGTATACATGCAGCTAGAGCAATGCATGTGGAGTAAGTAAATTATACCTTAAGGTTCTTGGGGCGTGGTTCGGTGGGCGACGGGACGGCGGCGAAGAAGAAGGGGTCGGAGGCCCTCCCGCGCCACCGCTGGGTGGAAAGTGAACAGCTGCGCCGGTAGTCCCTCGCCGACGGCGACAACGTTAAGCCCCATTCCCTTCCCGGTGGACGGATCCTGCCAGCTCTTTGAGCAGCAGTGAGGGGAGAGAGAGTCCAACGAAGTCTTGTTTAGATCTGGAGAGGACGAGAGAGTGTGAAGAGAGCAACTACAAGCACTGAGGTTCCAGCGGGAGAGGGCGAGAGAGTGAGCGAACAGGCTAACCAGCTACACAACCCTCCCGTTATGTTCAACGAGAGGGAAATAACCTTTTATACATTCCTGCATTCGTGTGACAAGCATGCCGTGTATTTTTTGTGTTTGTGGGAGTCATTGGGATTTCAATCATAATCGTGTCATGTGGCTTTGGTGGTAAGACTATCCACAGTGGTGCAGAAATAATGTAGCCTTAGTCACCTTACCTCTCTCCACGTAGTACGTTGGGTCCCACCAGTCATAGGGTAAACAAACAAATTAATAAGAAAAATTAAAAGTGCCAGCGGTGTATCTTACCTCACACATCTCGCTACTGCTCGGGAACACTGTCCAATTGATCCCTCTGTTCGCTCACATACTATTTTAAGTGAATCCTTATTATAACATGCACACAAATTTTGGACACTTGTACTCGATTTAAGTCCGTGTGCCACCGTATCTCGTATACTTACTACTCCCTCCGTCTAGGTGTAATAAGTCATGTTCGAAGGTGCAACGGGACCAAGGTGCGTGCATGTGTGTGTGTGTGTGTGTGTTTAACACCATGTGTGTGTTAGAGAGAGCGACAGATCGACCTACTCCTACAGAGAGATGTTGTGTAGTGTACGATTTTAGCCGTGAGAGTCGGTGCATCCTCTCATTTCCGGGCGTGTCCGATGGGACATGCGGACAGCTACCACGCCCGCTCCTGACAAGCCTGGCCCACCCAAAGCCCCTCCATCGCCCGCGCGCGCTTCCCGCCCGAAACGGTCAGCGCCGCTCCAAAGAATCGGTGCCGCATTCATGCCCGGGCAGAGCGGATGCGGCCTCTCACTGGAGCAAGAGTGATGGTTGCTTCGTCCGTCCAACTTACTGCTGGTTCTATGTGATTTGACGGCTCATTGGTCTTTATTACTGAGGTGGTAGGACTGCTGGATGTCCCACGCTTTCGGCGGAAGGAGGTATACTACTACTACTAGATTACAATTTTCTCCATTCTTACGGCGGAGGCGTGCAAGAGCAGTGAAAACACACAGGATCAGTTATTACATGGCCCACCTCACACTATCACCGTGTGACACCTAACTCTTTACATAGTACTCCCTCCATTCCTAAATATTACTAGATGAGTCCCCGCGTGTTGGCGTAGAACAGTGGTATATCTCTCTGCGCAAAATTATCGATTTCATAGAACAAAAAAAAACTCTATAACCGCATGACAAATGAGGTAGCCAAACTAAATAAACACCCATCATCATTTAGACCATCCCACGTAAGGAAAAAAGATCAACCAACTGCTACTGCATAATGGGATTATATTTTTCTTTTTGACATGTTAATGGGACTTAAAAGCTCACTTACATGCATGCTACCGGTGCATGCTTGCATGCAAACATGTTGATGCGATTTAAAACCCACTCACATGCATGTGGCACGGTATTTTTGTATGCTTACATGTGGCTTAGTGCGGAGCCTCTCAACTCAAGATCAGACGGCTATTATGGACTGATTTACTTCATCTAACGGCTACATCAATTTTGATGACGTGGCTCAAGGAGAGGATAGATAATTCCTAGTAGTGGGGGCTAGCTATTACTAGTAGATATAAGTCTTTGTAGAGATTCCACTACATACGGAACAAAATGAATGAATCCACACTTAAAATGCATCTATATACATCTGCATGTGGTTCATGGTGAAATCTCTACAAAGACTTATATTTAGGAACGGAGGAAGTACTAGTATAGTACGTACTGTAATTTATCAGCGAGATAAATTTGTACAATGATATGAAGCTTCCAGCTTCTGTTACATGTATCTTGCGTCCAAGGTTGCCCGTTGCAACATTTCATCAAATACAAAGGAGACTAACATGCATGCTATTGCATCTCAATGATTGACAGATCATAGCAAATATGTACTCCCTCCGTTCCAAAATAAGTTTCTCAACTTTGTGCAAACTTTAGTACAAAGTTGTACTACTACTAAAGTTGACACTTATTTTGGAACAGAGGCAGCTAAAGAAAAAACGATCCATGCAGTCCCTAGCCCTTGAACCGTGAACCCTGACCAAGCTTCAATTTGCTGGCAACGTTCGAGCTTCCTAATAAATGATTTTTGCAACCTTTTGACCATCGGATCTTTTGTGCAGTTTCACCAAAATCAAGATGAGCATCCCTGTGGCAAAGAAATTGAACAAGCGTGATTAGAATAAGATTACTGGGACTAGTTGATGAGACATAAACTCATCACAAATACAATACGTAGAAGCCAGTAGAGGTATGTGCGGGGCAAAGAAGTAGATAAATATCCACAGGGAGTCATGTGGGCAGCTGGAGCAGTGGTGCAAGCCGGCTGTAAAGGGAGTTGTACCTGAGGGACGTAGCTCAACCTTGAGGAGGGCGGCGGGAGGCGGCAACTGCCCACGTCGCGGCAGTGAGCAAGGGACGAAGGCAACCTCACCGGCTTTGTGAGAGAGAATGGCGGGGACCCCTGATCGGGATGTGCCGACAGTGTGTTTTCGCCGTCGGCGACGGCCACCGCATCTACACTAAGCATCCACCCCTTCCCCAAGCAGACGTGATCCGCCGGGATGTTAGAGATGTGGCCACAGTTGTTTTGTGTGAGAGAGTGTGAAGAGAGCAACCCCAGCAAGCAACTGTGTAGGCTGGCCCGTCCTGACTATGTACATAGTGGAGCGGTTTCCTTTTCTCTCCATATGAACCTATCATATTGCGTATGTGACACTGAAGAAAAAAAACTTTATTTATAAATGACGCGGCACCTACTACTCGTTCTCCTATAACCTTGCGCTTGGCATCTCCAAAATATTGACCTTGCGATTGGCTCTTCGCCTCTTCGGGAATTCGATCAATAATGGTAGTGCAGTATATATTGTTCTGGCTATATGAGACCGAATGAATTACTGCACGTCCACTACGTGGGCGGGGGTCGAGGGGCGAGGGATAGTGCTACATACGGAGCAAAATGAGTGAATCTACACTCTAAAATACATCTATATACATCAGTGTTTGGAGTATGTACTAGTAGTTCATATTGAAATCTACTAAAGGACATATATATTCCAAACAATATGATATAATCTCTATAACCAAGGTAGTAGGGACAAGGAGTAAACGGAGGGAGTAGTAAATTTTTCTCCTCATCCTGCGAGCCACCGCGTGCATGGGCGAGGGAGCGGGCGTAAGGCGTAGTAAGCAAGCTTCACCCCATCCTGCGAGCCACCGCGCCCGTGGGCGGGGGAGACGGCGTACTAAGCAAGCTTCTCCTCGTTCTGCGAGTTGACGGGACACATCAAAAGTACTCCAGTGTATAGAGCCTTGCCTCTAAGGTAGGCCCCACATGGTTTGCCTCTTTTTTAACATAACACGTCAAGTCGCAATTTGTTTGTTCACCCGTGGTAGACGATCCTCCCTCCACCAAGTGGACAACCAGTACACGTGCTAAATTACCATGTGGGCTGCCTTTTTCGTACAGAAATGAGCTCCACCGTGTACCCGCGCGGGTGTGGTTGGGAAAGAGACGGGAGTACATGCGCCGTGCATGCACCTCTTCTCTTCGTGCATGTCCCCCACCTACGTGGGTGTGTGTGAGAGATACAAACCGCGTTCGTGAGTGTTTTTTGTTTTGGGGTGGGGGTGGGGTGGGGTTTATTTTGTGAATTATTTGTGGGAATATGTGTCGATGACATCTCAAACAAAATTTTGCATGCAATGTGTGTGAAATGGAGGCCTATCCATATCATACATAGAGGGTCAGGCAATCCACGAGAAGAGAGGGAGGGGTCATAGCTATCGATAGAGTCGAAGAGAGGATCAAGTGGGTGGGTGCGAGATCGATGAAAAGAGCCATCGAAATTGTGTGTGTGTACAAGTCAAACATATAGGGTGACTGGCCTACCGGAACGTTAGAGGGCACATGTCAAGTTTGTGTGTGGCAGGGAGACATGACTAGAGCGCTCGATGTATCGGTGTGTGTGGGGGGTGGTGGGAGGGGTAGGGAGAGGCCTAACTATAGAGATAGAATGACTCGTATATGTGTTGAGAAGGAGAGACCCAGCTATGTCTTGAGGGAGATCGGTTGACATCCATACATAACTGAAGGACGGTAAATATGATGGGAGAGAGAGAGGAGAGAGAGAGAGAGAGAGGGATGGAGAGGGAGGGAGAGGGGTAGAGTGCTGGATTGGTGATGGAGTTGCTTCTTGAAGATGGTGGGAGAGGCCTACTAGACAAACTGAGGGTGCAACTTCAATGTTATCATTAAGAGTGGGGATGTGTTTCTGTGTGTGCCTGTGCATGATAGATCTGTCGGCACGCATCCATGGATGATGAAGGGGAACCATGTGTTTGGTAAGCAAACCTAACTAGATCGATAGATCAATTGTTGTTTGTCGGAGGAAGGGAGCGACACAACTAATGAGGTAGATCGATTGACGTGTGGGTAAAAACGAGTTATAAGGACCTAGCTAGCTATATGTATAGCGAGAGATTGGTCGGTGTACATCCATTTGTTAGAGGCAAATAAGGCCCAGCAAGACGGATAGACAGAGAGAATGGAGCTAGGAGGTGGTGCGAGAGGCCCAACTACTAGCTAGATAGGGGGAGGACTGTGCGGTTGTGAGAGAGCGATGAAAAGAGGGGCGAGAGTTTACACGTGTGTCTGACCGTATGAGAGACATGAGGCAAGGACAGATAAAGGAGGAGATTGAAGGTGTGTTTGTATGTTGTAGGCAGGCATCGCTGGAGAGGTTTATCGATCGGTGTGTGTCAGAAAGGAGTTGTGGAGACTCTGGGAGAACGACCTAAAGGAAAAAATGAATGTGCCCGGTGGATAGAATGCCGAGGGAGGGGGAGGGTGAGGATGGCGTGTGCATGCATGAGAGAAAGTTAGTGGTAGCTACAAAGGTTAGAGGATTGTGTGGGTGTAAGAGACTAACAAAGATCATAATTTGATATGAAAGCGGATTCATATATTTGAATAGGAGATCATAGTGTTTTAAACATTGCATGCATGAATATAGCGGTGATACACGTGCTGTGCACATGTTATACCATAATGTGATAATGCATGGTGTTTGCAACTCACAGCTAAATGCCGAACAGTCTAAACGATACTATACATCAAACAATCTCACATTTTATTTGAATTTGTGATAATGTGTGGTGTTTGCAGCTTACAACTAAATATCGAACAATCTAAACAATACTATATATCGAACATTCTCACATTTTATTTGAATTTGTGGTAATGTGTGGTGTTTGCAACTCACATCTAAATACTTGTAGGCGTAGGGGGCGGGGCACCATACATAATGTGATAAACACATTATATATATGAGACATGGTTTAGATTATGAAGATCTAGCTAGAGCTAGAAATGTAATGTGATTTGAAATCAAAATAAAGTGGATTCAAAAAATCTAGTTCAAGTTCATATAGTACACATAGTTCATATGTAACTCGGGACTAATCATGTGGTGTGCTGTGAAGATAATACACAAACGATGGTTTGACTTGACAATAATGATGATTGTAGATCTTATTAAAACAGAGAAACGAATTCAAATGCTTTGACTACACAACAATCATTACTGTAGATCTTATTCAAATAGAGAAACGAATTCAAATTTAGTTCATATTGAAGCGGTAGTATATACGTTTGGAATGCACTAAAACGTTCATTTGAGTAGTAGGTTGCATGCATTATACACGTAGCAAAATATTTTAATTGAACATAACATGAATTCAAAGTTTTGAATGACATTTGTAGCGCGCATTGATTTGGTACAGTACACGTTAGGCTTGTCCGGAAATTTCAACCCGCACCTTGTTAGCCCGAAATATTTAAGATATATCTTTGTCTCATTGTGCTCCGACAACTCCCTCCATCTCAACCCGCGCCTTGCTATTCCGAAATTACAACGCGCGCGAAAACTCCCACCTCCTGTGAAATCCCGACACGTGAAATGCCCGTGGTACCCCTAAACCGAAAGAACCGCCTCAAAACGATGGGGGTACTTTCATAACTTACCCCACATTTCGAACAAGCGCGTCTCTAAGCCATGGTTCCCCACTGCCATCCCATCCACCCACCCATTCGTACTCCGAGGCCACGAAAACCCGCGACGAAACCGCACACCCTGCTCCGTCCACCACCCAGCCAGAGCCTCTTCCCCAACGACATCATCCACAGCAACACCTCGACGTCCCTCATCCACCGTACCGGATGAGGATCCGTCGTCGATCTCATCGTCCCGCCGGTTCAGCCACCCCGTCCTCCACCTCCAAGGAGCTGCCCCGACGTTCCCCTCGTCATTCATGCCACCTCCATTCCCACACCACCGTCTTCACCTGCACCACCGGAAGAGCATCATCATCACCGTTTCCTCGGATGAAGCTGCGGCCTAATCAGCGCTACCACAAAGGTTGTACACTAATCGCCACATTTTCTTCTTGATTCGATCTCATGGTGCTGCCGGCGCTCGGTCCCAAGCCGACACGGCGCGGCTCCTCCACGGCGGCGTCGCCGGCCACTTTCTCCACGGCGTCGCTCCCTTGGCGGCGACGTCCACATCAGTAGGACCTGCTGCTGCTTTAGCTCTCGCTCGCGCTGCTGCTCTGCTCTTGCTCTCGGTCCCCTGCCTGGTCCGCTCTTGCTATTGCTCTTGCTCGCGCTGCTGCTCTCGCTCTTGCTCTTGCCTGCGCTGCTGCTCCGATTTATCTACACTTCACTCCGATGCCGCCGAGGTGAAGGAAGAACCAGCCGCAGCGGGGAGGGGGGCTTGCTGGAGAGGTACCCCACTATGTATCTTAGGGTTCAGGATGGGGGCGGTGGTCGCGGGCGGTGGCGGGGCGTTGGCGGGGCGGTGGCGTGGGGATCGCCGGAGAAAAAGCTCGGCACGGGGGGCCTAGAGGGATGGCCGGGACGGCGGCGGACCGGCGGTGGGAGTGTTTTCGGGGCAGGCGGGGCGGTGCACCGCCGGCCACGGGCGGCGGGGGGCTGCTGTTTGGCCGGCTCAGGGGGGTGGATGTTGAAGATGAACCACAGGCCCTTCATTTCGTATCCAACGGCTGCAAAATCGACTGACCAGAGATGAAAAAGTCAGTCGACCGACGTGTAGCCTCACCTTGCTAGTGTGTTCAGTTTCGACAGCAAAATTCAGTTTCTGCAGCAAAATTCAGTTTCGACAGTTAAGTTCAGTTTCGACAGTTAAGTTCAGTTTCGACAGTTAAATTCAGTTTCGACAGGTAAGTTCAGAGATGAGCGGCTGATGTATTTTACATCTAGCACTTTGTGGTTATGTATTTTACGTCATGTATTGGAGATGCTATTAGAATTCCACTCAGGTTAACGTTGTTCGTTGTCTCTCTTGTCCTGCTTCAGCCTCGGCGTCGTACAACTCACCGGAGCTGCTCCAACGACGAAACCCTCCATCACAGCGGAGCAGTACCTCAGGCTCCATCTCCAGACGCCTAAGATCTTCTTCCCCTCCTCCGACAGCCAAGTTAGCTGGAGCATCCTCACGGGCCAACCCAATCACGCTAAGATCGACATGGCTTCGCCAAAGAGGTTGTACACTTGTTGCATCTCTTTTTTACTCTACATGTTATATATATTGTCCACTGAGCACACGAATTTGTTCCTTTAGTGTCTCCTTTAAAGAAAAAACGTAGGAATTTTAATTTTCACTTGTCCTCCTTTTCAAATTCCTATTCATGAAGCACAAGACTAAGAGATAGTAGCATAATAGCATTATAACCGTACATTTTCTTGTGGTTTGACTTAATCTCACCATGCTTCTTTGCATCCTATGATCTTCCAATTGTTGTGAGTCAAACACCCAGATTGGCAGAAATCCTGTGTTTTTAAATTCTCTGTTTTGCATGTGCATTCCTATCCTATTCCTGTCTATTTCCTATCCCTGCATTGTTGGAATCCTCCAATTCAAACGAGCCCTTACAGAATTACTTCTCTTATAGATAGTTGTCAAAGAAAACCTTGCGTGGTTTGTCCCGCTCCTGTTGCGTCGTCGTCCACCCCAGCTCAGCTGCTCCAATGACAGAAGGGTCCATCACAGTAGGGATCCGGCCTCCAGACTGTCTTTCGCCACCTCAGATCTTCTTCCCTGCCGCTGGCAGCCATGAAAACTGCACTACCATCATCAACCGAGCAGATGACCTCGAGGACTACACGGGTCCGCAAGAGAGGTCGCACTCTTTCGTGTCTACTTACGTTATGCATCGCTTAATATTACATGCTACTTTATTGTCCTTTTCACCGATTAGACTCTGAGTCAGCTCCAAACTAATGGTCAAACTTGAGTTTTTAAATGGTTGTGGGGTACATATCGGGGCCGCTATCAATAGTATCTATCTACTATCTGGTTAATCTCCGGTGTCTACTATGAGTTTCATGTTGGGTGGGAAACAAACAGTAAAGAAGCCATTATTTGTATTTTTAACTGAAGCCATTATCTGCCTGCTATTATTGGTTTTGGGTCTATCCACATGTTGCTACCATCACTCTAGATTTCTGCATGCACTCCTTACATAATCTCACTATGTTTTATTCCTATGCATGACAGTTATTATAAACAATGGAACTGAACATGTAGAGCAAAAGAGACGAGCCTTGTGTGGCAATAAAATTTCATGCAGACATCGCTCCATGGTAGGCGCAAAGCCAACCCCCCTCCACGCATTTTGGATTGTAATCGAGAGGAAGATATCTGTTCTGAGGGGGATTCAGAAGGAGAAGACAACTCCTATTTACCCCCTGAGGTCTTCGCTCTAACTTGGCATGCTGATGTTGGTTATATCATGCATATGGTGTCTTGCATTGCTTACTTTATACATCAAATATGTCATCTGCTTAGTTTAGACATCCTTTGTGCGAATGCCATCTGTTTAGTTTATTCATTGTTTATGTGAATTATGGAACACCATCTTGTTTAGCCAGGCATCATATATGTGAATTTTGCAATGCCATCCTGCTTAGCCAGTCATCTTATATGTAAATTATATCAGGCCATCCTTTTTTTCGTTACATATACATTTGTCAACAATGTTATTACATTCAACTGCTCTTCGTGTGCATCAGCCATTTGACACAGTGATGGCAAATTCTGGAGTGAAAACAAGGTCTTCAGAGCAGACTATGCTATCTGACGAAGCGCATATCTTGCTGGTTACGGATAGCTCCTCAGAGGAGGATTCAGAGACAGATGACCAGTCCTATTCCCCCCCCCAAGGTGTATGCTCTAACTTGGCAGGGTTATGTTGCTCATATCGTGCGTATGGTGTCTCGCATTGCTATGTCATTTGATTAGTTTAGACATGCTTTGTGTGAATGCCACCTGTTCAGTGTCTAATTACCATATATGTGAATTATGCATTGCCATCTTGTTGCAAGACATTATATATGTGTATTATACAATGCTATCTTGTTGCAAAGTCATTATATATGTGAATTATGCAATGCCATGTTGTTTAGCCAATCATCATGTATGTGAATTATATCATGCTATCATTTTTTTGTATTACGTGTTCCATTTGGCGACAACGTTTGTATATTCAACTACTCTTCCTGTGCATCAGTCATTTGAAGCGGTGATGGAAGTATCTGGAGTGAAAACAAGGTATTCAGAGCAGACAATGCTACCTGCTGAAGCAGACATCTTGCTGGTTACAGAGAGCTCCTCGGAGGAGGATTCAGAGACTGATGACCAGTCCTTTTTTTTCCCGAGGTCTATGCTCAAACTTGGCAGGGTTATATTACCCGTGTCATGCATGTTGTCTTGCATTGCTTAGTTTTTACATCATATATGGATTGCCATCTGCTTACTTGCTTACTATACAAATCATATATTTGAATTATATCATGCCATCATGTTTACATAGTACATACACATCATCTATCTGAATTATGGCATGGCAACCCATTTAATAAAGACATCATATAGTTATTGTTGTGGAACGTAGTAATTTCAAAAAAAATTCCTACGCACACGCAAGATCATGGTGATGCATAGCAACGAGAGGGGACAGTGTTGTATACGTACCCTCATAGACCAGAAGCGGAAGCGTTAGCACAACGCAGTTGATGTAGTCGTACGTCTTCATGGCCCGACCGATCAAGCACCGAAACTACGGCACCTCTGAGTTCTAGCACGCGTTCAGCTCGATGACGATCCCCGAACTCCGATCCAGCAGAATGTCGAGGAAGAGTTCCGTCAGCACGACGGTGTGGTGACGATCTTGATGTTCTACCGTCGCAGGGCTTCGCCTAAGCACCGCTACAATATTATCGAGGATTATGGTGGAGGAGGGCACCGCACATGGCTAATAGATCTCAAGGATCAATTGTTGTGTCTTTGGGGTGCCCCCCTGCACCCGTATATAAAGGAGCAAGGGAGGAGGAGGCCGGCCCTAGGAGGGGGCATGCCAAGTGTGGAGTCCTACTAGGACTCCCTAGTCCTAGTAGGATTCCACCTCCCATATGGAATAGGAAAAGAGGAAGGGAAAAGGAGAAGGAAGGAAGGGGGCGCTCCCCTTCCCTAGTCCAATTCGGACCAGACCAAGGGGAGGGATGCGGCCACCCTTGAGGCCCTTTTCTTTCTTTCCCGTATGGCCCAATAAGGCCCAATACGTATTCCCGTAACTCTCCGATACTCCGAAAAATACTCGAATCACTCGGAACCTTTCCGATGTCCGAATATAGTCATCCAATATATCGATCTTTACGTCTAGACCATTTCGAGACTCCTCATCATTTCCCCGATCTCATCCGGGACTCCGAACTCCTTCGGTACATCAAAACTCATAAACTCATAATATAACTGTCATCGAAACCTTAAGCGTGCGGACCCTACGGGTTCGAGAACAATGTAGACATGACCGAGACATGTCTCCGGTCAATAACCAATAGCGGAACCTGGATGCTCATATTGGCTCCCACATATTCTATGAAGATCTTTATCAGTCAGACCGCATAACAACATATGTTGTTCCCTTTGTCATCGGTATGTTACTTGCCCAAGATTCAATCGTCGGTATCTCAATACCTAGTTCAATCTCATTACCGGCAAGTCTCTTTACTTGTTCCATAATACATCATCCTGCAACTAACTCATTAGTTGCAAGGCTTAAGTGATGTGCATTACCGAGAGGTCCCAGAGATACCTCTCCGACAATCGGAGTGACAAATCCTAATCTCGAAATACGCCAACCCAACAAGTACCTTCGGAGACACCTGTAGAGCACCTTTATAATCACCCAGTTACGTTGTGACGTTTGGTGGCACACAAAGTGTTCCTCCGGTAAACGGGAGTTGCATAATCTCATAGTCATAGGAACATGTATAAGTCATGAAGAAAGCAATAGCAACAAACTAAATGATCAAGTGCTATGCTAACGGAATGGGTCAAGTCAATCACATCATTCTCCTAATGATGTGTTCCCGTTAATCAAATGACAACTCATGTCTATGGTTAGGAAACATAACCATCTTTGATCAATGAGCTAGTCAAGTAGAGGCATACTAGTGACACTCTGTTTGTCTATGTATTCACACATGTATTATGTTTCCGGTTAATACAATTCTAGCATGAATAATAAACATTTATCATGATATAAGGAAATAAATAATAACTTTATTATTGCCTCTAGGGCATATTTCCTTCAGTTATATCATCTCATCCTGTTTAGTGTTTACAGTCATCATATTTTGAATTATGGCATTCTATCCGTGAATGTATGTGAATTATGGCATGCCAACCTATTTAATAAACATATTATATAGTTATGTCATGTCATCCTGTTTACATAGTCTCATATTTTGAACTATGTCTTTCCATCTTTTTTAGTTAGCCATCATAATGTGAAATTGTGTCATGCTATCCTGTTTAGTTAGCCATCATATATGTGAAATTGTGTCATGCTATCCTGTTTGGTTAGAAAACATAAATATGAATTATTTCATGCCCTCTTTTATTCCCCACTATCCATTGCACCTGTCTATCATACAATGTCTATACTTTCAATTACTTTTCTTGTTTATCAGCCATTTGAATTGGAGAGCGTGATGGCAGTATCTAAGGGAGTAACAACACGGTCTTCAGAAAAGATAGTGCTACCAGTTGATGCAGATAGAACCACGGTTGTACTTGCCCAAGGACTAGATCCACCACACATAACCCAGACTCTCGCAGATTGTACCCCTACCCAGTTGGACAGAGAACTAGCTACACCCCTTCTAACCCCAACCTCGGCAGATAGTAACCCAGTTCCAGTTGACACAGCACCATCTCCACCACAGAGCACCCAAACATGAGCAGTTAGTAAGGGAACTGCAGTGCCCAAAGCACGAGGACCACCACTCCGAATCCCAACTCAACGTTTAAAGGAGAAGAAGATTTGTTCTCAGGTCAGGTTCTGTAGCTATAGTTCATACTCCTTTGCTCTTGCATGATTGTATTTACTCATACCAACTATTTTCAAATTTGAAGGATGGAATTGAAACTCCAATGGCGCAACATGTATGTTTTAAACCTGTTTCTTTAACTAGTTTGCTGTTGTAACCTGCTCTATGTTGATTTCAGTTTCAATTGAATAAACGGTTATGTTCTCATGTCATGCACATTACAAGTGTTGTTATTGCTCTATAGTTACCCACACTTATATTCTGTCTATTCTGCTTTGTCTTGAACAAATATTATTTGAACTGTGTCTCTATCTTGATTTGGCAACTAAAACTAGAATGATATAGACCATAAAGTGACCATGGTACATAGATATATGTTTGTCTCATGCTGTTATCATGTCCACTTTACTACTGAACTCATTTACCAAAATGAGTTTCATATACAACATGGTAAACATGTGATGTGTCTGCTTGTTTCTCTTTTAGAATGCGTACAAAATATTGGAGAACAGTACCGCATTATCCAATGGTAAAGGAAGTAATGTAGATAAGGTTCAAGATAGTGAGACATCCCTTTTGGTCTCCAAGAAAGCTGATAAAAACTATCTTGACAACAGTGAGGGAACCCAAAAGTCATGTCTTGATGTAGTGTTCGAGTTACTGGCCACTACTGCTGGCACAAGCTCTTTGAACTCGCTGCCTGAATCAGTTCGTCTTCTTGAGTCTCAACTTCAAGTTGAAAGACATCGATCAGATTTGCTGTGACAGGAAGCTGAAGGACTGAGTTAGTCCCTGCAAAATTCAGATGCATATTTTCTGGTGCAACAGCAAGCGCTGGAGGATTTAAGCGCCAAACAAGAGAAAGTTAATAAGCTTGCTAAGCATCTTGCCAGCATTATGGGTACCCAGGATATTGTTTCTTGAGATCTTCTAAAGTGGTTTCAGTTCTAGATTTGTTTTGCTGCGGCGTTTATTTGCGTTGGTCGCCAACTTTGACAACCAGTGTATATGATTGCTGCTTTGTTCCCTATATTTGCAGTGGTGGCGAACTTTGATGCCCGGTGGATGTAATATGTGTAATAGCCGTGATAGCCTAGAGTTAGTTGCTTGCTTATTTATTTCCTTGTTGTCTTGTTTATTTGTTTGCTTGTAGTCATTGCAGTTCTTTTTCCGCGGTTAGCTAGTGGCTGCAATAACCTATTTTTTAAAACTAGGCCACAATAACCATGGGCTAATATTTACTGTAGTGACACTGGGCCTCCTACTAGCCGTAGAAATAGTGGGCCTTCTACGGGCCATAGAAACAATGGGCCTTCTACGGGCCGTAGAAACAATGGGCCTTCTGCGGGCCATATTATCAATGGGCCTTATACGGGCCGTATAATCGATTGGCCAAACAGACCGCATTATGGCCGTAAACGGGCTAGAATTGGAATCGTCCGTTCATGGGCCGACCATAACGCGCCATCATTAATAGGCCGTATTTGATGACGCTATGAAATCGGCCCAACGTATTAACGGACCACAAACGGGTCGACTGTAACCACGGGCTGAATTTGGCCCACAAGCAGAAAATGACAGTAACGGCCGTAAGTAAACGAATGCTGGAAATGAGCCCAAGAATTAATGGGCTCTGAGAAGGCCTAAAGATAACATGGGCTGGAAATGGCCCAACGGAATAACGGGCCGTTAATGGGTATAAAGTGATGCACTGTTCATTACGGGCCGGTTTCACCATGGGCCGTTAATGGGTGTAAAGTGATACACTGTTCATTACGGGCCAGTTTCACCACGGGCCGTTAGTAGGCCAAGAGTTACATAGGGCCTTATATGGGCCGAAAGACATCATGGGCCATACATGGGCCAGAAGTGAAAATGGGCTGGAATCATATTGGATGGCCCAGATGACGCTACTGGGCCTAATTCAGATAGGGTGTAACGGGCCTTGGGTTAGCGGGCTGTAAATGGGCTATATTTGAACAGGCTGTTAATAGGCTTTCCATGGGCCGGCCCGCCAGCTTTTGACCAAGTCAAACGGGCCAGCCTTTTCACAGGAATGGGCCTCTGTTGGTCCGTGCCACATGTCGACGTATCATAGGCCCCTTCCGTCCAATGAGTGGTTGACATTTGTCCCAACGATGAGCTGACACGTGTTTCCTCCAGCCAATGATGATTTTACACGTGGAAAATCCCCATTGGTCGGGGCTGTTAACGGGTTATCGGATCCAAAACCCGACCCGATAGCTTAACGGCGTTCCATTACGGTGGATGCCACGTGTCGGTTAAATTATCACCTGGTTTCTGGGTCCCACCTATTAGTTGGCAGAGCAAAGAAATCTGTTAAACAAAACTTTACGCAGGCGCGACACGAGTCCAACCCTTGCGCACGAACCGCCCTGGCTGTGTATGTGAGTGCAGGCACGTGTCCTCCCTCGGTCTTCCAACAAAGAGTGTACATCGGCTATAAAACAAAGAGTGTAGTACATGATGTACATCTACACTTCCAATGCATTTAGCCTTTAATCTAAATCGATATTGATTGACTAATGCACCAACTTGTGCTGTAGGTATAGGCTACATGTCTATCCTTAATTACAACATGCAACGGCCTTCATTTAATCTTCTTATCTCAATGGTCGCATGCACACATAAGTCTGCTACTTTTGGGCGTTAATTATGCCCTGGTCAATGTGTAAATCTCTAAATGTACAGTCTTTCACGAACGTAGGGAGTTGGTTGAGCACTTGAGCATGAGCGTGTGTGTTGCGTCATGTGTTGTGTGCCGCATGGGTGTGTGAGTGTTGCGTGCATCCATGTGTACGTGTGAGTGTTGCATGTTGCATGCATGCATGCATGGGGCTTACTCCCTCCCATTGACATGTTCATATTTCAAGCTTCCTCTGTTCCCTCCATATGGTGATACTCCCTGTGTTCCCAAATAGTACGGAGTAAAAGCCTCCCTCTGTTCCCAAATATGGAGTATTTGTCTTTCTACAGATTTCAACAAGTGACTAGGTACGGAGCAAAATGAGTGAAGTGAGCGTAGAGGCATAGGGATATTGTAGAAAGGAAGTCCTCGCGATCCATTATTCCCCATCTCGTTCAGAGAGAACTATTCAACTAGTCTTTGCAGTGAAGTGACAATACACGCTGCAGCAGATGGGACACGTAATTAATAAGCTGAACCAGCGTGTTGGTGTTACTAAATCAGCCTTACCCAGTACTGCCATCATGTTTGCCAGTAGAGCACGCTTCCGCAAATACGCCTACGCACCTCTGTCCTCCATTAACTGACATATGGGCCCTGTTGTGGTAGACCCACATGTCATCGGTGTAACTATTTACACTCCGAAGGACGGTATATCCTGGTAGTAGTACTAGTAGAATTGTGATTGAATGCACTTTCTTCCCCGTCTTCCACTCTTCTTCCTCCTCTCTTCTTCTTCCTCCTCTCTTCCCCATCGTCGGCCGCACACCATTTACCCCCGCTCACTGCTCGCCCGCCCGCGCCATCTTCCTTTGTAGCTCGCGCGTACCATATCCCCCCGCTCACTGCTTGGCCACACAAGGAGAAGCTTCTTCGCTCGCCCGCCCGAATCCACTTCCTCGCTGGCTCGCAGGCACCGAAAACCCCAATGGTAGAACCGACTGACACACAGAGCCGCGATTGGAATCCCCTCCCCGATGTTCTCTTGGAGCAGATCTGTAGTCGTATGGACCTACTCAGCACCGCCCGTCTGGCCGCATGCTCGGTGTCTTTGTACCGTCTACTCGTCGGCAACCTGCCGGCTCTTTTCAAGACACCCTCCTTGCTGATGCCCGATCCTCGCAGGTGGCCCAGACACTGACTTGACGATCCTACGGAGGTTGTCATGCTGCCCCTCGACATGCTACCACTACCCGTCCACATGTCCTTCATGCGCGGCCACTATTGGGTGCGCATGAAGGCCAACTGGATCGTCCTCATCCACCACACCGGTAGTCCGTGGCGTCTCGTGGATATCTACACCCAGCGAGAGATCACCCTTCCATCGTTGGATACCGCCGCCATCGAGCCTCACGGCCCACCGGACACTCCTGCCTACTACACACGAGACACGTCAAGCTTTTGGCTCGACCTCTGTTTGCAAAAAGTTGTAATCTGCAAAGTGCCCACACCATCAGAAGACTACATGCATTACATGGTTATGGCTCATCATCAATCTTGTTGAGGCAACATTTCTGCCTGATGCTATAGTGCACGATGGCATCGTTTACACGGTCGACGCACAGATTGGCTGCCTATACTGGTGGAATCTATAGTCGTCTAATTGTTCTATCTCATCTCATCTTTACCTTATGAATACGATAGCCTGTTCATTTGTTACAAATTTAGAATGCATAGCATGTCTATAACCACATCATTACTATATGTTCCTCTCATTTCCTAGATTTTTATGACCACACATGTTATTGTTAGAGTTGATATGAGAACTGAAAGTGCTAGTGATCGACTAGAGGGGGGTGAATAGGCGATTTTTATGAAAGTCTTCAAAACATGTGAGTTTCGAAGACAAACGATAGAAATAAACCTATTATCATGCAGCGGAAGGTAGACTACACTAGGCAAACCATAGTCATGTATTTAATGAAGTGAAAGCACAATGACAAATAGCAGCTAGGCAGTAAGGATCAGGTAGGAAGATGTTGAGAAGCCAATCAGTACACGTAATCACTTAGTGAAGTCGAATGGTGATGCTATCGTACAATTACTTCACAAGAACCAACAGTAAGTAAAGGGAAGGGAGGGATGAAACCAGTGACTCATTGAAGACAATGATTTGTTGGACCAGTTCCATTTGTTGTGACAACTGTACGTCTGGTTAGGGAGGCTGAGATTCAACTCAGAAGACCTCGTCTTCACCTTATTCCCCTTGAGCTAAGGACACCCAGTCCTCGCCCAATTACTCTGGTAAGTCTTCAAGGTAGACTTCCAAACCTTCACAGACTTCGTTCACCGGCGATCCACAATGACTCTTGGATGCTCAGAACGCGACGCCTAACCGGCTGGAGGATTCACAGTCCTCAAGTGTAATAAGTCTTCAGATCACACAGACAAGAAGACTTAAGTGATGCCTAACACTCTTTGGCTCTGGGTGGTTAGGGCTTTATCCTCTCAAGGAATTCTCTCTCAAAGGCTTCGAGGTGGGTTGCTCTCAAACGACAAAGGCCGTACTTTAACTCTGAGCAGCCAACCGTTTATGGTTGTAGGGGGTGGGCTATTTATAGCCACTAGGCAACCCGACCTGATTTGTCTGAAATGACCCTGGGTCACTAAGGAACTGACACGTGTTCCAACGGTCAGATTTCAAACACACAGGGCAACTTTACTTGGGCTACAAGCAAAGCTGACTTGTCCAACTCTGAACAAGATTCGCTCTCATAGTCTTCACTCGAATACATAGGATTTTGGTTAAGCATCACTTTAGTCATTCTGACTAGTTTTCTAGGACCCCACTTAACAGTACAGTGGTTCCTATGACTCAACAAAGAAGAAAAAGAACTACGAAAGATCTAAGTCTTCGCGCTCCATAGTCTTCATGCGATGTCTTCTCTTGTCATAGTCTTCAAGGTGAATGTCTTCACTTACCACCTTTGACTTCAATGTCTTCATACATTTTTAGGGGTCATCTCTGGTAGGAAAACCGAATCAATGAGGGACTTCTACCTATGTTATCCTGCAATTCTCATAAACACATTAGTCCCGCAACTAGGTTTGTCGTCAATACTCCAAAACCAACTAGGGGTGGCACTAGATGCACTTACAATCTCCCCCTTTTTGGTGATTGATGACAAACTAGTTGAAGTTTTCAACGGGGAATATAATATGTGAAATTGTAAAGGATAAGGAATTGTCTTCATAAGTCGCAAGGGCTCCCCCTGATGTGCATATAAGTAATTTGCTTTTGGAATGCAAATGCACATGGCAGGTTGTACTCGTGGAGATCCTCTTCAACTTATGATGACAATTTATCATGCATGAAAGGTATGTGAAGATAATGACATGCATAATGAAAAATGGACGTCTGCAAAATGATCTAAGTGCGGAATTTATCGTCGCACATGCGGAATTTATCATCGCATCACAAAATAGCAAATAAGTAGCAGACGACCATCGAGTTTAAGTGTTACAACTAAAAGAACCAAATGTATCAAAACGAGAGTTGTAAACACTAGGCAAAACATAAAGTAACCGCCCATATGGACCCGCTTGAAGACTATCAAACTCATATGCTTCTCCCCCTTTTGTCAGTGAGGACCAAAAAGGTTTGAAGACATAGAGCATCTACTCGTTCCCATGAAGAGTAGGTGAAGCAGCAGGGTCGTCGGTGGTGTTCGGCGGTGCAGAAGAACTTGGGGTAGTGTCGAGGCGTGCAGAAGTAGGGGCGGTGAAGTGGCATCATCTTCGTCTTCGATCACTCTGGCATTCACAGTTGCCGCAGAGGAAGAGAACTCAGAGTCTTCAAGAGATGGAGTTCGTCGCAGCACAGTCCTTCGGGGAGGTTTGGAGTCAAACTTGAAACATTCAGAGAAGCCATCCTCTTGAAGATCATCCTCAGAACACATAAGCGTCAGCCCTTTCCATGTACGCCGACAGGTTTCATGGGCAACAAAGGCATTCTTGGTGGCAAGATTGCGAATGCGGTTGACATCCACCAAGAGGCTGCGCATTTGGCCCTTCAGCCAGTCATGATGCCTATCCTGTTTCTGATGAAGAGCAACCAGAAGCTCTCGGTCATTGAGAACACGAGATCACTTCTTGGGTCGTTGGGCAATAGTGCTTTCAGTGGCTTCAGTAAGGGCACGATGAGGTGCACGTGTAGTACCAGCCAGAGGATAAACACGAGTGACTGCTTCAACTCCTTCAATGTTCTGAGTGAAACTTTGATGCTCCGCATTCTGAATACTAAGAGGTTCCTTGGCAGGCTCCGGATAAATGGCTTCAACGGACATATCCACATCAGGCAGAAAGATCCGATGATTGCGAGAAGATGGCTGATATCAGATAGCTAAGTGGAGTTTAATTAGCCGCATTATCCATGGAGCGTAGAACTTCAAGCCAAAAAGATCAGATCCTGATGCAGCAAGTTGGCGGATGAAGAAGTCTTGTGCATTGAAGCATTTGCCATGAAGAATATAGAAGACCAAAGTCTTCATTGCACCTTCCAGCTTTGCATGTGGAGAATGTCCTTTGATGGGCCAGAGAGTTCGCCTTATAATATGATAGATAGTCCTTGGCAGATACTCCAGGTCTTCAACAAAGAACTCCTTAGGATATGCAGCGTCTTGTGGCAAAGGCTTCATCATACTGAGCATCTGACTCATGTTCGATTCAGGCTTCTGAAAGATGCTCTCCATAGCTTCACTGTGAAGCTGACAGCCAGGTTCATAGAGATCTCCAGGAGTGGGCAGACTAGTGAGCTCAATGATATCAAAGGCTTTGGCTTCGTGATGAACATTTCCTGTCATCCACTCAAGGACCCAAGTCTTCGGATCTCTGTTGTAACCACGTATGTGAAGTGTGGCATAAAATTGGAGCAGCAACTCTTCATTCTAGTGCTCTTGGTCGGTGACGAAAGGCAACAATCCAACCTCTTTGAAGCAATCCAGAGCTTCTTCCAAACAGGGCAGACCAGCTATTGCTTCGGTGTCAAGACGCATATGTGGGAACATGCGACCTTGATTGTACAGAATGCAGGAGTAATAGCTTCGCTATGAATAGCTCCAGAACCGATCAGAAGATATTCATTCCCTTGAGTAGGGGTTCTTGGAGCTATTGAAGAAGGTGTTGTCTGCTTTGAAGCCGTTGACATTAAAGGATCCAGGTGCTGTTGCAGGACCTGGAAACCTGGGCAACCTTGGCATTGGCTTCTGTACCTGAGGCCTATGCTCAATATGATAGTCAAACTGAGGACCAGCAGCAGGCGCAGGAACAGAAGCAGTAGCATCATTGGCTTCACTGACTTCTGGTTCTTGGGTTGGTGTAGGCTCCACATTTGCTTCAGCCATGACAGCGTCAGTGGCTTCATTGGTGTTGGTGGTGGCAGCCTCAAGATTTTCTACCTCCACTTGATGAGTTGGAGGGTCGGGCACAGACACGTTCTCCTCGAGAACAGCTTCTTCAGTAGTTGGGGGAGTAGGGACACGTTCTTCTTCTTGGGTGTCATCAGCTAATGCAGCCGGAATGTCTTCAGCAGTTTTAGCCTCAGACTCGGAGACTTGAGACCTTGGTCCTTTGCGAAGCCTGCGTAACGCAGGCGACGCCTTTGGAGATGGAGTTGGCTGGGCCTCAAAGTCATCTTCTTCTTCTTGCCGGGGTGGTGTGACTTGTTGTTGTGGGTGATTAGCCCATGATGCATCCTGAGCAATTGGCGTCAGAGGACGACCAATGCTGATGAGTTCGCTGTGCGTAAGCACAGGCGATGATACCTGTTGGTGCTCAATCTGAGGAAGAAGTACATCATCGTCAACATTGTCATGGTGACCAATGTCTTCAGCAGCGGTGGGATCAGCTGCTGGAATATCTTCAGCTTCATGAGCCTCTGTGAAAGCAGGCTCATGGACAGTCAGTTGGCGCTCTTGATGTTCAGCGGTAGGGCGAACCATGGAGATAGGTTCAACAATTAAGGGCTCTGTGGGAGCAGCCCGTTCCTTCTTGGTCTTCCACTTCTTCTTGGAGGGAGCAGCAGCAGAGGCTTCAGGATGTTTCCTCTTTCTGGCTTCAGCCTCAGCAGTCCTCATCTTCTTCAGTTCTGAAGCGGTAGACCTGGCTTTTGGCTTCGAGTCAGTCATGCTGGTTGGGAAGACAATGGGATGTGCTTCCTGCCTTGGTGCATCGGGTTCGGCCATAGTGGGCTTCTTCTTCTGCTGCTTTGCAGCCATCCTGGGGTCGATGCCAGGACACCCAAGGGCCTTGCACTTCTCAGCCTCATTGTAGGCTTGCACACACTTGTCAGCCAGGCTCTTCATGCGCTCACGAGAACCTTGAGCTTCTTCACGCTTCTTGAGAAAGGCTTCTTTGAGCTCGTGTAGCATGATCTTGAAGTTCTTGACCTCTTGCACACTGAGTTTGGCCATATGCTTCTTGAACTGAGCTTTCTCAATGTCAATCTTTTGCTTCAGTTTGACGATGCGCTGAGCTAGAGCTAGCTCTGAAGCAATGACGCCATGGAAGGCGACATCGAGGCCAATGCAGATCTACAAAGCGGAGGTTGGGTGTGTCAAACCACTCATCGATGAAGTCGTGGATGATTGCCACGTCAAAGAGAGGCAAATTGTTGAAGATTTCTGCTTCTTCTTTTCTCTTGATCAGTTGCTCAAGAGCGTCATCTGCAAGATCTTCATCACTGGACAGATCAATGGCATCGTTGCGCAGAATAGCAGCAGCAGACAGTTCTTGGCTGGTGTGTGGCAGAGGTATCTTGACTCTCGGGGGCTTGGAGATATGTGACAGATCTTCAGACTGCACACTGTCTTCAGGAGGTGCAGTAGCCAGTGGCTTCGCCCGTGAGATTTTTGGTGCTGAGGCAGGCTTTGAAGCTTTAGGCAGCTTTGGCTTCTGCAGCTTTGGGGTAGGAGCTGGGGCTTCATCAGTGTCAGCATAATCATCAGAATGATCCACTTTGGCACCTTGAACTGAGATGTGAGTGATGAGGCCATCCAGGTTGTAGAAGGGCCCAACAAGATTGGGTTCAGCTTCGCGGGTGCCATCGACACAAGGAGCAGAGGGACCAGGGTTGAAGTCTAGTCCCAATGACTTCTTGTTCTGCTTCGCCGAATTCTGGGCAAACTGGAAGTTGCGCTTGAACAGATTGTCGTCACAACACCATAGCAGTGATGATGGGTCGGCATCAGCAGGCTGTGGTCCACGGACCATGCAGGGATAAAAGCCTTGTTCAATGGCTTCATCTCTGGACCTGGGTTGAAGATTTCTGTATAGGATGTCTCCCCATGGTCGCTTGATGGCATTCTTCTCAGCATATTCCTTTGTCACAAACTTGTACTTGAACCACTGTTCTGCCCAATATTGTCGAATCCATTGGATTCGTGTCTTGCGCTGATTGTAATCCTCTTCTGGATCTATCTTGTACAGTTCTGAGAGGTCATCGCGCAGATCTCTTAATGTTTCACCTCGACGCTTTCTGCCACCCTTCCTTGCTGATTTCTCTGCAGCCATGAACTTTAAACTGAATGGCTTCAATACATTCAAAGGCTTCAAAGGCTTTCGCTTGCTGGACAAACAGGAACTAGCTTCGGGAGAATTTGTATGATGTTGTAAGAATTCTGCAAATGAATGCAGACTATGAGAACCAAGGGATTCTCCCACGGACATGTACCTATGACAGCATTAAGGTGCGAGGGAAGGGGAAGAGGTCATATGCATTTTCAGAAGATTTTGAAGATAAATCAGTTTAGAAGACATTGACCTCATCGTGCGAAGACATTCACTCATAGATAAGGAGTTGGTTCCAGATTTGTACGAATCCACAGATCAGTACAAGTGAGGAATCTAACTACTTTGTGAAGCATAAGTGAACATACTAGGCATAATATGAGATGCAGTATGAAGTGGATCCAACATGTGTGAACAGAAACTGCTTGTGGTAGAAAGTGACGAATCTATAGGATCAAAGGGGCCGTAAAAAGGAAGTTTTATTTACCACACAAGGAACTGCTAGACAGAGTGGAAGAGGAGGCCGAGTAGTTCGATCGTCCGTGCCCTAACTTGGCGACGGAGGACACCTACAGCGACGGTGGAGAAGACGATGTCCGCGGCCGGTGTGAAGACGGCGTCGGAGAGGTCGCGGCAGCTAAGCGCTTCGTCACCGGCGTCGTCGAGGGCTAGCGGTGGCGCTAGGGTTTGTGCGAGAGTGGAAGAAAGGATAATGACTGTGGTAAGGCGTGTATTTATAGGGACAGGGACGGCACAGCGTTATTACACAGGTGCCCCTGGCGATTCACATCTGAAGAACACGTGGCCATCATGCAACATATCGGAGGTTGTTCCATGTTCCCACGCACGCCTGGATTGTCGGGTGGTCGTTCCCACTTCTCCGGGTTTCAAGTGAAGGAATTAGCATTGAAAACGGACATAATGTTTGTCTCTGTATCTTCTGCTGACAAGGACGTAGAGAAGAAATTCGATAGTTTCAATAGAATGCATATGATTTGGAGAGATAGAGTTTGAGATAGAAAGCATAGAGAGGTTAGGGTCCGATCACATTCACTTAGTTCAAAAGATTCAACAAGAAGACATAGCTATAAGTGAATGTTGTAGATGACAGAACACTAGTATATATATATATATGATCAACATAATGAAGATAATCATGAAGACATGTTGAGATTGAAGCCAAATCAAATGTGAAGACATAGCAAATGTAACACCATGGGTAAAACACTTCAAACATACGAATTTTGTGGTGGCATTACCCACCGTATAGGAAGTATTAGACCCAGACACGACGCACAATTATCGTGGCGCTCCGAAGTCAAATTCCACATTAATGTATTCAAACTTAGAATGTATGTCTTCATTGATTGAAGATATACTTTACTTCCTGTGTTGCACATCTAAGTCATCAATATGCATAAGTGTTAGGATGTGTGCCTGATCACATGACATTTGAGGATTCCAAGATATTTAGCTCACACCATAACTTGCAAAATCTCTTCTCATCCAAGGGCTTGGTGAAGATATCTGCCAATTGCTCTTCAGTGTTGACGTGTATGATATCAATATTTTCCTTCACAACATGATCTCTGAGAAAGTGATGACGAATTTCAATGTGCTTTGTCTTCGAGTGCTGAACTAGGTTGTTGGCAATCTTGATGGCGCTTTCCTTGTCGCAGTAGAGTGGCACTTGCTTCAGATGAATGCCATAGTCTTTGAGTGTTTGCTTCATCCACAGAAGCTGAGCGCAGCAAGATCCAGCAGCAATGTATTCAGATTCAGCAGTGGAGAGAGATACACAGTTCTGCTTCTTTGAAGACCAACATACAAGTGATCGTCCCAGAAAATGACATGTGCCTGATGTAGACTTGCGATCCACCTTGTCACCAGCATAATCAGCATCCAAGAATCCAACCAGATCAAACTCTAAGCCCTTTGGATACCATAATCCTAGAGTTGGGGTGTAAGCCAAATATCGAAGAATTCGCTTCACAGCTAAGTGATGCGATTCCTTTGGTGCCGCTTGGAATCGAGCACACATGCAAACACTAAGCATAATATCTGGCCTAGATGCACATAGATAAAGTAAAGAACCAATCATGGAGCGGTATACCTTTTGATCGAACTCTTTACCATTGTCGTCGGGACCCAGATGATGTTTGGCTGGCATTGGCGTCATGAAGCCTTTGCAGTCTTGCATACCAAACTTCTTCAGGCAATCTTCGAGATACTTCTCTTGTGATATAAACATGTCGTTGCGTTGCCGACGTATTTGAAGACCAAGGAAGAACTTCAGCTCACCCATCATGGACATCTGATATTGCTCTTGCATCATATATCCAAACTCTTCACTGTATTTCTGATTGGTGCAGCCGAAGATAATGTCATCCACATATATTTGGCACACAAACAGTTCACCATCATATGTCTTCGTGAAGAGAGTGGGGTCGAGGGAACCAGATTTGAAGCCTTTGCTCTTCAGGAAGTCTTTGAGTGTGTCATACCAAGCCCGAGGGGCTTGTTTGAGGTCATACAGTGCCTTGTTGAGCTTGTATACCATGACAGGATGTTTTGGATCTTCAAAGCCAGGCGGTTGTGCAACATACACTTCTTCTTCAATCTTGCCATTGAGAAAAGCGCTCTTCACATCCATTTGATATAGAAGTATGTTGTGATGATTTGCATAGGCCAGCAGTATGCGTATGGCTTCAAGTCTAGCCACAGGAGCAAATGTTTCATCGAAGTCAATCCCTTCAACTTGAGTGTATCCTTGAGCAACGAGACGAGCTTTGTTTCTGACAACTTGACCATGCTCATCTTGCTTGTTGCGATATATCCATTTGGTGCCTATTATATTGTGCTTCCGAGGATCAGGACGCTTAACTAGTTCTCATTCATTATTTAGCTCAAATTGTTGAAGCTCTTCTTGCATAGCATGAATCCATTCAGGTTCCATGAAGGCTTCTTCTACTTTCTTGGGTTCTGTTATTGAGACGAATGCGAAGTGCCCACAGAAATTTGCTAGCTGTGTTGCCCTTGAACGAGTGAGTGGACCTGGTGCATTGATGCTGTCGATTATTCTCTCAATCTGCACTTCATTTGCAACACGAGGATGTACAGGACGAAGATTTTGCTCTTGCTGATCATTGTCATTGTTAGAGGGATTGTCTTTAGGCTGAGCATTGTCTTCAGGTTGATCAGGTGCGGAGATGATAAGTTCTTCTTCAGGTTGAGCTTCAGAAGGTATGATTTCTCCAGTTCCCATAAGTTTCATTGATTCACTGGATGGAACTTCATCTAGCACATTTGGCAAGTGCTCTCTTTGTGAGCCGTTAGTTTCATCGAACCGCACATCCACTGTTTCAACCACTTTGTAATGAAAGAGATTGAAGACTCTGTAGGAGTGCGAATCCTTTCCATATCCAAGCATAAAACCCTCATGTGCTTTTGGTGCAAATTTTGAAGTGTGATGTGGATCCTTGATCCAGCACTTGGCGCCAAATACTCTGAAGTAACTGACATTTGGCTTCTTGCCAGTAAGGAGCTCAAAGGATGTCTTGTTCAGAAGCTTGTGAAGATAAACACAGTTGATGATATGGCATGCAGTGTCAATGGCTTCAGGCCAGAATTTTCTTGGAGTCTTGTATTCATCAAGCATCATCCGAGCCATCTCAATAAGTGTTCTGTTCTTGCGTTCGATGACGCCATTCTGCTGTGGCATGTACGGAG